>NW_008355723.1:396446-537073 GCF_000622305.1 Nannospalax galili
CAAAAAACATATTGTTAAGAAATCAGGGAAATGATCCCATTCAGGTTAGTCTTCAAAACCATAAAATATCTTGGACTATTTGTCTGTAAATATAAGGATACATATATTGAACATAGAAAGAAGTCACATTAGTCTAGGGATCTGATAGTCTCAGGGTTTTCACTAAGATCTATCACCATTCCAGCCATGTTTTCAACACCATACTTGAACACCAAAGGTCACAAATGGCCAAAGCTTACCGATCAAGAGTCTCTAAGTCTGAATTCTGGTCTGTGGAAAGGACTCCTTTATTAAACTTCACCTACCCAAGGCTCAGGGACTATCACAGAAGAGGGGGCAGAAAAGATTGCAAGAGCCAGAGATGAAGTACAGGACCATATGGAAATAGAGTCCTAAAAGCTCCTGGGAACCTGTTTATATGATTCTATGGCAATGGTGTTAGCATACAAAAGTCCCATACAAACTCAGGCAGACAAAAACCCAGCATAGAACTGGGAAAATGAATAGCAGACCCCAATCTTATCTGAAAAAATATTCAACTGATTGCTGCTAGGTGAAGAAGAGCTGATCTTCTTAAAACAAGGGACTCTAGATAGGCTGATTTGACCTCAGTGGATGGACTTGCACAGTGGGCCTTAACAGGGATGACAGAGTATATGGGCTCCAGTGGCGGGGGTGGGGCTATGGGAGGGTGCCAGTGGGGAAGGGGATATAAAGATGATTAAGATTGTTTGAGATGTTCTATATGAAATACACAAAAAGTGAATAAAAAGAAATTTAAAAAAAGATGAGATTTGTTCCTGGATGGAAAATGAGGCTGCCTTACCACAAAAGTGACAAGGAAAGCCATCAGCTCTCACAGGGTCAAAGAGTCAGTGGGGTAGCTGTGAAAGGCAGTGAAACTGGAAACCAAAACTGTTTCTTGATTTCATCCCATGAAGTCCAGCTAGTGTTACAACTGGGTTCTTATAAAGCAGTTAGAATCTTTTTTTGGCAGTAAAGAGGAAGAGTGAACAAATTAAATGGATGAGATATGGTTCTTATCAATAATAACTCCTTCATGTGAGCAATGGAGTCATCAAATTGCACTTGGTAGCAAAGGACAAACCAGTAAGGCTCAATTATTATTATTTTTAATGTGTGTGTGCGTGTGTGTGTGTGTGTGTACACGCACATGTGCAGCGCTGTCTGCACCCTTTGTGTCCCCAGAAAGGTCAGGGGAGGGTGTTGGGTGTCCTCCTCTGTAACTCTCCATATTCTTCCTTTAAAAACTTTTTATTTTATGCATATGAGTGATATGCCTGCATGTATGTAAGTGTATCCTTGTCATGCAGAGCCCACGGAGGACAAAAGAGAGCGTCGGAAACCCTAGAACTGGAGTTATGAACAGCTGTTAACTGGGATTCAACTCAGGTCCTCTACAGGAGCAGCCAGTGCTCTTAACCACTGAGCATCTCTCCAGCTCCGCCATCTTCTTCCTTTTAAAGATGGTCTCTCACTGAACCTGGAGCTCTCATGTTTTCAGCTAGGCTGGAAGTCAGCAAGCTCCAGCAATTCTGTCTCCACTCTCCTCAGTGCTGTGTGCAAGACCACACCTGCCTTGTTCCGTGGGTGCTGGGATCTGAACTCAAGTCCTCATGTACGATAAGCACTCTTAACCGCTGAGCCATCTCTCCAGTCCCAAGATCAACTGTTTTTTGTTAGCTTGAGAATTGGTGCTGTTTTAAAACATCTTCATCTTTCGTTTTGATAGCTAAATATTCTTTCAGAATCTCGATGGATCATGTAACTTCCTTTATTTTCCATTGATGTTCATCTGGGATCTTACAAATGGACAGGTGACTATGGAAACATCTTTGACTTTCTAATTACTTTCTTCAAAGAGCTGAGAATTCAGTTAGAGGAAGCAAAATGTACAGTGTCTATAGAAAACAAGAGCCATTTAACAATGAGGATGGTCTTTCTTCCCATCTAATTTCTTAAAAAAAAGAGAGAAACTTCTAGTTACCCTGATGTAGTTAAATGGACTCTAAAGGCATTTCAAGCCTAACAGTGCACATACAAACCTCTCTACAGTCATTCCATCGAAAGATTATTTGACAACTAAAGTCCTGAATATAATGTTCCAAGGAAAGAGCTAATTATACCTGGTACATTTCTCATCTATCTGTAAATATAAGTTTAGTATTAGGCTAAATATAGGAACATTTAACTAGGTGGGGTGTGGGTGAAAGACAAAATGCACAGTGAGGTGTAGCCTGGTTTGAGGTTAGTCTTTGTCTAATTTCCTGTGTGTAAGGCCTTCTTGGATTCAGAATTCAAACAGATTGGATCTAAAAGTCAAACTCCCTCTATGTCTCCAGAGGTTATTCTTAGGCCATTCTTGTATGAAGAGAGTCTGAAGCATGCCATGTAGTAGCCAGTCTCCAAGGTGGTCACCAGTGGTCCATCCCTCCTTCATGTGGTGCACAGTGACTCAGTGCTGATCCTATGTGGCCAGTGCAGTATGGTAGGAGTGATAGGATCAGACCTCTGAGGCTAGGACATAAAAGGTATTGCAGCTTATGCCTTGATCTCCCGGATGTTTACTTTGGGGGAGTCAGCCACCATACCATGAGAACAGTAACATCCATAGGGAAGAGTGCTTCCAGGCTCACATTTAGCACCAACTTCCCAGTGAGACACAGAAGGAGAAGCATCATTAAATGGAACTATTTTATCACCATATAATAATTTTTCTTAAAATATTTTACTTATTATTTTAATTTTATGTGTTCAAGTATACTGCCTGCATGTATGTAAGTGCACCTGTGTCGTGAAATGCCTGCAGGTCAGAAGAGGGTGTCAGATCCCCTGGAACTGAAGTTATGGACGGATGGTTATTAGTCACTGTGCAGGTGCTAGGATTCGAACTGGGTCTTCTGCAAGAGCAGTCAGTCCTCATAACCGCTGAGCCATCTCTCCAGTCCCAATAATTTTTTCTCTGAAACAAATGTAACACAGATTCTTTGTAGGAAACCTACCACAAAGAACCAGAATCTAGAACTGGGTTCCAACTAGCTTAATTTTTTTTTTCTTCTTCGGAGCCATGCCTGGTATATGTGTTGGGCATTTAAAAGTCAACAACAGGGCCATTTGAATTTATTCTTAGTTAAGAAAGTTGGAAAGGAAAAGAAAAAAAAATTCCAACTCTGGGAGTTTGCATGTCCTTCTCCAACCTGGGATCCTTATGTAGAGACCTGGAGAATCAACAAAAAGTCTTGATACTGTACTATTACAAAGCAACAGTTATCCACGGTGAGATCTCTCACAGAGAAGGTGAAGCATTCTTCTACCTAGACAGCTACAGCTATATATTTCCTTGTTTTACAGATAAACCGAGGCTCAGTGAGGTCAAGTAACCTGTGCAGATCACACAGCTATTCCATTGGGGAACAAGGAGGTGATTCTCTGTTGCTAACTATTAAATTATTTATAATCTAAATACTGCATTATCTCTTAGGCAACTCTTGCTGTCCTTTCTCATATCCCACACTGCCTCCTACGGGGGGGGGGTTACTTTCTCTTACGTAACTGAGAATGAAGGGGAGTAAGGAGGGATGGGATGGAGTTTTTGTTATTAGCTTGATGGAAAAGACAGTGGTCAAGATCATGGGGCTCTTAAATCCAAAGCAGCTGGGCACGGTAGCACAGGCCTGTATTCTCAGCACTTAGGAAGTGAAAGCAGGAGTTTGAGGTCAGCCTGAGCTATGTAGTGAGTCTTTGTCTTCCCAAGCTGCCTGCATTACATTTCAGCCATACCAGGTGGCCTTGGATGAATGATTTAACTTCCCTGTTCATGTCCTCTTTGGATATAATATGGGAAGACTGTTCTATTTACCTCAAAAAGTAGTTTTGATAATTAAAGGATATAATGTGTGGAACGAGTTTAGCTAGCGAGTTTTAACATACAGTGAGTGCTCAATACATGGAGAGCCAACACTGTTGGGAGCTTATTTTCAGTGTTAGCCAGTGTTATCATTATAGGCCAGTAGTGGCCAGGAGCTTACAGTGCCAGGACAGCTGATAGGCAGAGCTGGGGAAAGGGCAGTATCAGTGGGGTTCATGGGCAGGAAGGGGAAAAGAGGGACCAGTGCGAGGACTGAAAAGTTGTACAACCAGGTTATTCCACTTAACCTGGCCAAGCACATAGGATCAGTGCAGATGTAGTGAAGCAGGATCATGAAGGGTCTGTTGAGGCTGAATTTGGCAGCATCTTTGAGGGATAGGGTTTATGGTGCTGGAAGAACGTAGTGTACTCCCCAAATGATCACTACCAGTTGCCTAGCTTGGTAAGTGTGGATGCCCAGGGAATCAATTCAGAGCAATCCGAATCAAAGAAACTTATCCAGATCACCATAGTTCTACAGCCTTACCTGAGGCCAGCCAAGAACTCCATGACAGCATTATAGTTGCCCATGTTCCAGCAGCATTTGGCCACATGCACCAAATACGAGAAGACTTCCCGCTTCTCCTCCATAGAGCCCGCCGTGAGGATAAGCCATGTCACCCAGGAGCTCACCTGGAAGGTAAGGGGGGCATTCATGGAAGTCAAGTCCTGATAGCTTGATAAATACTTTTTCAAAAGACATCTTTTCAGTTTAAAAAAAATCAGTTTGGGCCTGAAAAAGAGGAACTCAGCAAAAAGCTCTGAAGAGAAAACCTAGGTCTATCACTGCTTTGATCTGGCTGCATCTTCATCTTCATCTTTAAAGTAAAAACTAAGGCCTATGGATAATCTTGATGGAAATATGGTTGGTTGATGGAAGAAGATCAAATTCAGTCAATATTCTTCGCTCGTAAATTTAAATCACTTATCAAGCAATAAAAATGTAGTATCAGGGTCCATGAGATGACTCAGCAGGTAAAGGCACCAGCCACCAAGCCTGATGACCTGAATTTGATTCCTGGAACTGATATGGTAGAAAGAAAGGATTGACTCTCAAAAGTTGTCCTCTGACCTCCACATATACACACTAAAATAAATAAAAATGCTTTAAAAATAGAAAAAATAAAAATGTACTATCAAATAAAAATACAAAAATATTTTGGAGCAATCTTCTATACATACATTATCTGCTATGTTCTTCAAATGACAAAGCAATAAAGAGTGAATCAGTTACTTTTCTGTAGCTCTGATAAAATGCCATTACCAAGGCAACTTACAGAAGGAAGAGTTTATTTGGCTTATGGTTTGGAGAGTTAGAATCCATAATGGCAGGGGAAGCATGGGGGCAGGAGATGGCCAGAGCAGAAAGCCAGGCACTCACGTCTTCAAGCAGGCACAGGAAGCGGAGTAAGGGGAGATCTGGCAAGGCTTAAGAACTCTGAATGGTCACCCCCAGTGACACACTTTCCTCCAGCATGGCCACATCTCCTAAAACCTCCCATAACAGCACCACCATCTGGGGGAAAAATGTCCAAATACTTGGATGGGGGATACTCTCCTTCAAACCACCACAAGAGCAAATACACTTATGCAGCACCAGGAGCCACTCTAAGTACTCTGTGCTATCTCATTTGCCTTTCACAAGAGTCTCGAGTCAGGGATGATCCCAGAAGCTTACTGAAGATTCTCAGACAGTAGGTAACAAAGGCTGGATTTGGACTTGGGAGTCAACATTTGGAGGCTGCACTACAGATGGATCCCTCACTACCACCAACTATGCACATAGGCGCTCTCATGTTTGTTAGCACTGGGATTAAATTTTTCTAGTGTAATTTGTTTTTTCTACTACAGAATCTAGAACATAAAATTTAATAATTCACATCTACATCCCTTATGAAAGGCAAACTTTAAATATCTCTTTCAACTCTAAGACTATTTCACTTTGGTGCTTAGGCACTTCTGTCCATCTGAGTTGCTTTCTCTACCCTGACTAACATGTGGATTGATGTCAGACCATAACCTTGGCCAGCTGTCAGACCATAGTCTTGACCCTATTAATTAAATCCGGGTCATCAGCAGTGCTGAAATCCAGGGAGCAACTCTTCAGCCTGTATGAGAATGAGGCCTGAACAGAGTTAATGGTGATTCAGACATCTGAGAAAGTAGGAGTTCAAGGTATAGGGTGTATGGATCACAAGTGGAAACGAGTTAAGAATTAATGACATTTCGTGCCTGCAACTGCCATAGAGGGCAGACCAATCCCATTTTTCCAGATCAAGAATCTGGTTTGCAAAGCCCTGGGTTTGATCTCCAGCATCACAACCTAAAAGAAACAAAAGAAACCAGGAATAAGATGAACAACTAAAGATACCAAAAGAATCTGAGAAAAGTGACTTTCTGAGGTCATGATACGTAAAAACTAGGACTCTTAGTCTAATACTCTTTATTTCAGCTGATAAAGGCGACAGTTTCTTTACACGTGGCCCCACTCTTAAGCACTCAGCCTGGAGCTGCACATTTGAAGACGAAGCTGGGATGAAAGGAAAAGACACCAAGAAGAGTACCGCCAAGACGGTTAAAGACAAACTGACCAACAGAACACGTGAGACTGATGCTCAAGCACCTTTCTTAACCCTACACAGACACAAATGGGGAAATAGCTACAAAAAGGAATTAGCGATCAAACAGGGTTGCACTCTGGATGTGGGAGCCCTGCAGAAGACTCGGCTGATTCCTTCTGAAGTAGGTTGAAGTAAAACCTGTCACTCCTGTGCCCAGGAGGCTCTGAGCACGCCTCTGTTCTCTCTTGGCTCCGGAGAATGTTGGCCCCAAGCAACATCACACACCTGGAACCAAGCCACAAAGACAAGCTCTACCCATGCCATCCCAGTAACTCTCTGGGGTTCCCAGAGATGAGCTCTTCTGCATCTGTAAGCAGCCCCTTGCTCACAGTCACCAGGTCGTGTCCCATTTAAAAGCCATTTTTGTGAAACCTTGGTTTGGTTGGATCAAGAATTTATTTTGCCAACAGAGGCTGGATGCCACTGAGTGTTACTATTCAATTCGTCCTTTATCTTGGTTGGCTTCGTCTGAGCCTGCTTTACAATGGGAGCAAATCAAACCTTTTCCTTACAAATGGAAGTGAGATTCTGAAAAGTTAAAATGGTTCCACAGAGTCACCCAGCTCCTGCTTGAGGCTGCTGGCTATATGCTTCCTGTTGCTTTAGTGTCTTTCCTATTGAAAGTCAGTAAGTCAGGCTCATTCGAAAGCCACTATCCTTTAAGGCTATTGTACCACATAGTGACTGGACTCACTCCAGGAGAGGGCTTCCTCAGAGAGCTGGCATAGACTACCATTTGATTTGTGTCTCAATCCCGATCATACACACAGATTTATTTCCTACCAGTCAAATAATTTTCCATACACTTTCCCACAATGTTAGGGAAAAAAATAGCGATACGGTATTTCACATGGAAATATAATTTAAATCAACTGTTCCATCTGCCAGTGTGAGTCCCCAGGGCCCCGGTTGTTGAGATTATGTAAGCACTGTTATCATAAACAGCCCACCCCCCCATCGGCTTTTAAGTGTCAGGGACAATTCTTTGTTTAAAAAAAGTATTTTTTTAATTTATTAAAATTTTTTTTGCTTTATTTTTATTTTATGTCTATGCAACCAGGTTGTGCAATGCCCGCACAGGACAGAAGACAGGGTTGGATCCCCTGGAACTAGAGTTACAGATGGCTGTTAGTCGCCATGTGGGTGCTGGGATTCAAACCGGGTCCTTTGCAAGAGCTGCCAGTGCCCTTATCTGCTGGGCCATCTCTCCAGCCCCTATTTTTATTTTTTATTTATTTATTTTGTGTGTGTGTATGAGTGCATTGCTTGCATGTATGTAAGTGCACCTCTGTCGTGCAATGACTACAGAGGTCAGAAGAGGGCACTGGATCCCCTGGAACTGGAGTCAGGACAGTTCTTAGCTACCATGTGGATGCTGGGAATTGAACCCAGGTCCTCTGTAAGAGCACCCAGTGCTCTTAACTGCTGGGCCTTTTCTCCAGCCCCTTCTGGGACAATTTTTATTACATCTAATTCATTCATAATTTTACTGGTGTTAAGCGGTCAGAGTGTCATCAATGACACAAGTAAACTTCAAAACGTTGCCCCAAACATACATGGCAGTCAAATTTACTAAGTGGAAAATGAAATGCACTGCCAATTTAGAAGGACTTTCGGGATATTCAGTCACAAAGAAAAATATGAAAACCACAGAGGTGTTACCTATGGAAGATTATGCTGCCGAATTTCAGTATTCAGAATAGACAAGGAGAGAATTAGATTCTAGGCTCAATTCTTTTATATGTACACATATACGATCATTTATTTATTTATTTATTTATTTATTTATTTATTTATTTATTTATTCTCTTTATTTATTTATTTATTTATTTATTTATTTATTTAGTGTATGCATTAGATCCCTCAGAGATGAGTTACAGGCATTCTCAGGACACCTGGCTTGTTACACGAGTTTTGGAATCCTAACTCCAGTCCTCATGATTGTGCAAAAAGTGCTCTTAACTTCTAAGCCATCTCTCCAGCCCCTTAGCTCAATAGTTTAAGAGCTTTTCCCAGAAGGCTTGGGTTTATCCTGATGATCCTAACCCCTGAATCATGCCCATAATTCCTTAATAATTACTTTTTTCCAGATATATCTCCCTCCCTCTTTCCATTTCTTTTCCTTTCCTTCAATTTTCTTTCTTTCTGTACTGGGGACTGAACCCTGGGCCTTGCATATGCTAACAAGCACCCTACCACTGACTTACATCCCCAGCCCTTTTTTATTTTGAGGTAGGTCTCAGTAAAGTGCTCAAGCTGGCCTCTCAGCCTTCTCAGTGGCTGGAATTGTAGGTGTGTGCCACATGTACACCATTGTTATTACCAGTATTATTATGCCTTTTTCAGTACTTGTAGGCCTAACCAGACTGAGTACCTTGCTCTCTCTATATCAAGTACCATATTGGCTATACTGGCCCAATTAGGAACGAATGTTCTTCCACCATTCAAAGTGATCTTTCCTTGGTGTATTATGTTTTGTCTATATCTTCTGTAACGTCAAATCTTTCTCATGTCCATTCTCCAGTCTCATGGGACCTTCTGCACCCTTGGTCATAGAGCTAAGGCAGGCCTCTTCCGTGGGATGCTGCTCCTTCTAGGGAAGGCTGCCCATGTGCACTTCATTATTACTTCATGCCTACCCATCCTTCAGGCAGAATTTCCCTTAGACCTTCCCTCAAGATTGCATCTCTGAGCCCCGCTCCTCACAAGGGCTCTCAATGACCCTTGTCCAGCTATGCCCTCCACACAGTAAGAAGTCAATGGCTGGGGAGGAAATGACCATCCACAGGCTGTTCACCTACTTTCTAGATCATTCATCTCTTATAGACCCAGGCCTCCCGAGTTCCCTGACCAAATGGCCCAAAGCACCTTCTATGTGGCTCAGTCTGTCTCACTGTAGACCACAAAGGACCGGGGGGTGGTGGTGGTATACAAACAGAGTTTGAACTAGAGATCTGAGGTGTCCATAAACTGTCACATAGCCAGGATGGAAAGATAAAGTGGGTAGGCAAGCCTGGAGCTTCCTTTGCATTTGTGCTGTGGGCTCCAGAAAGGAGCAAGCCTACCTTCAGGAACCTGACAAAAACATCACTGTCTTCAGGACTTTGCTGACTTTCCTTCTGGACTGTGTGCACAAGCTGTGGTGTCCCATACCACCCTGACCTGCTCATTTGGTGCTGTGTCCACATGGAGGCAGATGTTGGTCCTTCTGTACTTGCAGGTAAGTAATCAAGTCGGTGACCAGCCAAGATCTGCCCTCTGGAAGTCTAACGAGACTTAGCAAATGAGTAGGTGAACAAATGACCGATGCTTGCTTCCTCTGGGAAGGTGTTTCTGGTGGTTCACCTGGCACCTTCCATTCTGTTCCTTCCTATTCTCATTGACTTACTGTAGGACCCCAAGTCCACAGTTACATCTGCACTGGGTTTCTTGCTACTGCATGGATGAGCATCTGGTTTATTTTTGTTATGTCTGTGAGCCTGACTTTCACATGGATCTGGTCTGTCTGAGACCCTGAGTTCTCAAGGACAGAGACCATCTTTCCCACATTTCCAGGATGGGGATGCTTGGTGCCTCTGGCCAACAAGCCGGTCATCCAGAGTCCCAGGAGGCCGTGGGCAGAAAGGATTCTCAGCACTCAGGAATTATATTTGGGGAAAAGCCTGAACACTTCCTATTGCTGTTCCCAGGTCCAGAAAAAGAAGACAAATGAATTTCTGCCAAATATTTTTTGACTATGCCTAGCATAAGATTCTCAGAAAGGCAATCTGCTGCAATGGGCATCCTGGGCTCAAATGGTGAAATATAAGAAATCAATGAAAGTCTAACAAAGCTTTCTCTGGTAGTTTATGTAAAGTGCACACCCATGCTTGTCCTGCACAGACTGAGACAACCAACACCCACCCGTGCATTAGCACCCCCCACATCCCCCGACATGTCTAGCCTGTGCTCCTTAAAGTGTGGATCACTCACATGAGGATCACTGGTGGTGGTGATGGGTCTCTGTTAAATGCAGATCTAAGACCTCACCTTTACTTTGAAATCAGACTCTCCAAGGGAAGGACCCAGGAACCTGCACTTCCAGATAAACTCCTCAGTGGTTATTAACTGCACTGGGGTCCATGAATGTGTACAGGGGCTCAGTGTCTGTTTTGAGCACCTTGGGGTGCAGGGCAGAGCTCCAGCCCAGTGTCTGTTGTGCCAGTCCCCCCTCTGGCTCCTTATTGTGCTAACTACCTGGTCTGTGTCATAGGCCATTTGGAACTCGAAAGAAGCCAGAGCTCTAGAGGCAGTGTGGAGCAGTGGTGGGGATCATGTGCATCTGAGGGGAGTGGATCTCCCAGCTCTACTGTTTCCTTGGACATGTCTCCAAGGCAAGCTGCCTAACTGCTCTGGGCCTCAATTCCCTTTTCAGTAAAATGGGAATAATATTTACCTCATAAAATTACTGTGAGAGTGAAATTGGAGATTACAGATCTCAACTGGCCTTTGTATGTAGATAAGAGCTGGATGAATGTTTGCTGCAGAGATCATGGCAGCTGCTATTGTAACTACTATTAATCTTATATGAGTGGTGGAATGGTTGAATTCCAGGTAGAGAACTAAGAAATCTGGAAGAGAGCAGTCCCTAAGTCCCGCTTCTTAACTACAACAGACCCAAACCAGAAGAATCTGTGAGTGCCCTGAGCACAATCCTTTACTGACAGGATAGCCCATGGGTTGCCCCTTCTTAACACTTTGTCAGGAATAAAATGTCATTTTAAAGTTATAAAGCTATAGCTGCCTTATCACATCTATATATCATATACACACAATAGTGTGTTATGTAGACATCATACACACACACACACACACACACACACACACACACACACACGTCTCAGGCCAGTTTACCCCAAGAATATGCTCCTTCAAGGCATCCAAGACTAATCAGTCCTGATGTTCCATTGAAGACTCTGCTTAGTACAGAGAGGAGAAGGAAGGAACCCAAAGAAGGCTTCCTGAGAAGCACACCTTGATTATACATATCTCCAACCTGCATCATTTTTGTTTTTAGAACAAACTCTAAATCTCTTTTTAGGGGTTCAAGGCTGCCACCATCTATCTGATCTATACGTTCATCTACAGTGTTAATTCTTATTGTTGCCCTCCAATTACCCATCAGACATTCCAGCCCTAATATAAGCAACATTTTCTATTTTCTGCCTATTCTTAGCTCTATGCCAGTTTTCAATTTGATGACTTGTGAACATGTAAGGGCATTTTCTTTATACTATAAAGCTGTGAGCCTGAGGCTCATAGCTGTCTTGTTACAATATCACAAAAGTCAGCCTGGAGGTGAAGCCAACAGAACAGAAAGATGAAGATGGATTTCTGAGGACTTGGCAGATTCCTAGAACCAGCCATAACTGAAACCTTCTGACAACTCCATTTATAAAAGTTTCTCTCTCTCTCTCTCTCTCTCTCTCTCTCTCCTTTTTTTCAGTTTGAAAAGGTTTACACTGAGTTGCTACTAAAATGAAACTGAAAATGAAAAAGCTTTGACAAATATATTCTAGCTTGAGATGATTCTCCATCCTCTAATAAATACCATGTACCAATGAGCCATGCTGGGCACTAGCAAATAAGACTAGAACTTGGAGCCTTGTGAGAGAAAAGTCACATAAATATACCTATCACCACTAATTAAAGAGTCAGCTTATTGGATTAGTATAAGGTCAGCTTTTCTCATTTATATGCTGCATCTCTGGGAGTCTGGCTTTTCTACCAATACTGGGTCTCAGTTGTCCTCCAAAGGCCTGAATTGCTGTAATAGCACGCATTCTTTCCATCGGTACTGAATGTGCATGCACGTGTTGGGCACTATGCTCAGTGGGGAAGGACTGGAGTGGGGATAAGAAAGCTAGGGCAGCATGGTTTGCTTGTAATTACAGCTGTATGCACGCCCACCTCCTTTGCACTGCCAGCTCCTCGAGGGTAAAAGCACATCCTGGCTATGTTGGAAGAATTTCTTGCCCATAGTTAGCAAAATGTGGTTGTTTATTTCTGAATTCTTCAACTATAAATCCCCTAAATACTCACAAATTAGGTCTATAGTCACAGTTATTAAGTGTCATGAGATCAACTAGAGAAAATACTGTGACTGAGATATGCAAATACCAGTTCTAGTTAACCAGGCCTGGGAGATTCCCCAGTGGCTCTGCAATAGTCAGGCTCTTCTCTTACCATACTCAGTCAAGTTGAATGGATCATTCATTCTGAAGCTAATCAGGAAACAGTATTAAAATTAAGCCTTATCTTGCACATATCCTCCCCTTTTGTGAAAGTATTTATTGGTAACCCTAGGATGGACTCTTAGCTATTTCATCCCATTTAAGTATGAGAGAATTAAAAATCCATAACTAACACATAAAAAGTCTTGACCTAGGTAAGCTGCTAGTTTGAAATTATCCTGATCCTACTCGAGGGCTATTTATGAAACTTTTTCCCCGACATGATCTTTCTTTTTGATGCTAGAGATTGAACAGAGGGCCTTGTGCATATTAACTTTGTGCTTTCTGCTGAGCTATGCCTCCAGTGCCTCTTTGCATGACCCCAAAGATCATAATTACAAGAACAACTTGCATGGGTCAGACATGTATTTTTGAGAAATACAATGCCTGTTCAGCATTTAACCGTCTCAGCCTTACAGGCTGGTAATAGTTCGAGTCTTATTTTAAGATCAGGAACCTGAGGCTCAGAGTGGCTACACAAGCATGCCCCAAGGTTGCACACCTATAAACTAAGAATAAGCCAAATGTAAAGCTCAGGCTTTTAAACTACTAGGCTCTGTGACTTCCCATTTTCTCCCCTGGGGATTAGTTAACAGTGAATAATCTTAGTTTTTAGCCTTAGGCAACCACTCTGAACTAGTAGGGTTGAAAAATGCCTTTTAAGCAAAGATCTGGGGTAGCTACCAGCCTGAGAAATGCTGTCAGTTAAATCCCCTTTAGAAACCGTTTTCAGTGTACGGGGAATATGGCACTGAGACCTGTTGGGTGCTTACTAATGTTCCTATTTGGTCACCCCTCAGTCTTTGGCCTGAAGAATAGGGCAAGGTCTTCCTGAATTCCAGAATCTGGAAGAAGAATGAATATATGGGAGAAGACATGTGAGAGATTCCAGCTCTGTAACTCACTCCCAGAGACAGGAAGGCATTCCAGGCAGAGATCAGAGTGGGGGAGACATCCGAAGAGAAGTTCTCGTGGAGCTTCTGCCAGTGTGGGGTGCCTGGTTCCTGAGGCCTTTTTCTTCCAGGGAGTTGGGGAACCTGGAAAATCACTGTTGTTGCTTGTTCCGGAGGAGCTGATGCTAGGTCTGTCACTATTGGTCCCAGTTTATAAATGGAAGTGATGCACAGAGAGGTTCTGTCACAAAGCTGGTGTCAGAGGTGGGATCACAGCCTGAGCAGGCCTGCCCAGAGCCCACACCTGAAGCACTGGACTCCACTGGCATGAGTTAGTTCTTGAACACTGGTGTTTCATGGGTGCTGATCTTGAATCTCCCATTTGCCACACCCTTTCCACAGGGACTTTCCTTCACCTGACCTGGTCTTACCTACCACCTCTCTGAATCTGGACTCAAATATCTTCCCAAGAATGAACTGGGCATTTCTATTTGGAGGACTCAAAGCCTCCTCACACTATATCATCCCCAGTCCCTGACTCCTCCTTCAATTTCCATCCTTCCATCTAATAGGTTACCAATAGCTCAAATGTCATCTCCTTTAGGAAGCCTTCCCTGAACTCTCTGAGAGTTCAGAGGCTCTCTGTGCTAATTTAACTTACAGCTGTATTTACTGCCCTGTACTGTGACCATCACCCCTCACTAGAGAAGGAGCTGCTGGAAGGCAGGTTTGCTTTCCTCATGTTTCCCAGCACAAGCATAAGGAGCAGGTGCTCAACAGCCTCTTATTTTGAGTTATGCATAAAACGCAATAGCTCGCTCCCTATTAGTGTTACCCTTCTCAGAAGACAAATCATGCACCTGTGCTGCCCAGGGCGTTGGTGGCTATGATGTATGAGAAGTGAGGCAAGATCATTTACCCCAGAGCTGGCGGTTCCATCACAATCACCTGTCAGCTTGCTCTTTACCCAAGAGGCTCAAAAGTCTGGTGCTAGAGAAGTATCCAGGAAAACAGGACCCGGAGGGCCAGTGGATAATCTGATTCATGCCTGGAAGAGTGTATTTCCTGGAGACACTTGGATGTTGGAGAATGAAGAGTAGTGAAAGAGTTCTCATCTGTTCTGGAATGGGTTAGGCCCATATAGAGTTGCCCTCACTGAGTCTCTTGGATGGAGAAACCACTGGCCAGAGGCCAGACTGTATGGAGAAAAAGGAATAAATAAAGTTGTCTGCCAGGGCTACTGAGAAGGACCAGGAGCTTTGGAGATGTGCAGTGAATCCTGGTAAGCTCCAGAGCAGGTAAGCACCTGCCACAGGACAGCAAAAGTGAGTCCAGCAAGTAGCTGTGTCACTTGGTGTAAAATACACTTTTATAGTGCAGTGCAGATGGTGAGCCAGGAGCTGGAGGCTAAGAACTCAACCAACACCAGTGATCGGTCAGCAATGGAGATGTGGAAGGGAATAAATTAATGTACACGTGCTGGCAAATGTTGCCCTTCGGATAGATCTGTGGGAAGAAATAAAAGATTGAGACCGTCCAGAGATCAATTACCTCTCAGTCCTGCTGGATTTGGGGATCTGCACTAAACCATTGAGAAGAGACCAGTCAGTGTGTATGTGCAGTACATGTACGTAGGGTGATCTGTAAATGGACTTCGTTGAGGGAACAGATGTGATGAAATGTGAATCCTATCCCCTCTGCTTCTGTGTTCTGTGGGCAGAGGACCTGTGCTTGGAGACAGAAGAGTGCACCAGACGGTGAAGAACTCAGAATGTGGAGCCAAAAATATGCAGGTTCATCCCTTGGCTCTGCCTCCCACTGTTTTTGTCATCTGGGGCAAGTTTCTTAATTACCCCAAGATTCAGTTTCTTTATAAACTAGGAATAATCAAATGTTCTTTAACAGGTGTGGTAACTAATAAAGGGATAATATATGTAAAGGATTCCAGTGTTCAGAGCCAAGTATCTCAATAAATGTCAACTAGTATTGATAATTAAAAATTAACAAGCAGCTCCCTCTTCAAGCTGTAGACCTTATGGAAACATTGGGGCCTTTTAATTCAGCTCCACTACTCTGCTTTACAAAGAGGGATTTCCCAAGGATAAAAGCCTCAGAAGAATGTTCCTTCATTTCTCTTAAAGAGGCTGGGAAAGAAAGAGCAAAGAAAGGCAGAAGGTGTGTGTGCAGGGCGGGGGGCACAAGAAAAATCATCACAGAAAGCCTGTCACCAGGGCTGGGGAGATGGCTTAGTTGGTAAAGTCATTGCTTGTTCTTGAAGTGAAATGACCTGAGTTCAGATGCCCAGAGCCCATGTAAAAAGCCAGGAGAGGAATACATACCTGTAATACCAGTGCTGAGGGGGACAGGGACAGGGACAAGCAGATCCCTAAAGCCCATTGGCCTGCCAGTCTAGCATAATCAATGAGCTTCGGATTCAGTGAGAGACCCTGTCTCAAAAAATAAAGGTGGGGACTACAGAGATGGCTGAGTAGTTAGGAGTGTGAACAGCTCTTCCAGAAGACCTGAGTTTGGTTCCCAACATCCATACTGGGCAGCTTACAACTGCCTCTAACTCCACCTCCAGGGGAATCGGGTACTGCTGGGCTCCACAGGCACCTGCATGCACATACATACTCCCTCATGTATTAAAAAAATCTTTAAAAAGTAAACATAGAGGGCTTGCCAAATGGCTCAGTGGGTAAAGGCACTTGCTACCTCGCCTGACAACTTGAGTTTGATCCTTAGAACCCATATAATGGAAGGAGAGAACTGACTTCTGTAAGTTGTCCTCTGACCTCTACATGAGTGCCTTGGGCTGACTAATGCACACACACACACACACACACACACACACACACACACACAAGTATATATACCATATATACCATACACATACCCCCCCCTGAAATCTTGAAATAGAAGGTGTAAGTGAAGCTGGAAGTGAGGGACTAGAAGAAGATAAGCAAGGGGTCAACCTGAAGGGCTTTCTAGGAACTTGGGGGTACATGGAGAGATAGGCTTGCTAGAGAAAAATGGTGGCAAGTCACATACTGGCTCTCAAAGGGAATCCAGGGTCTGGGTCCCAGAAAGATCAGGTGCACAGGAGTACAGTTGTAGCCCTGGATGGAGCAGGATTCAAACACTCACACGACACTGGCCATTTCAACATTTTCCTGTTTTATGAAAAGGAAGGCACTGCTGGGCATAGTTGTGCATGCCTGGAGTCCTAGAGGAGTCCTAGATACTCAAGAGCCAGAGGTGGGAGGACCACATTAACTCTCGAGTCAGATAAGTGTGGGCAGCACAGAGAGACCCATCTCAAAAAACAAACAATAAATAAAAATAATTTATTAAAAGTGAAAGTAATTTTTTTGGAGAAAGAACACATCCTAATTCTGTGTAAAAACCACAGAACTGTGAATTATTCAAAGTGTTCCTCCAATTATAAAACTTGTAAAATAAACAGTGAGTGTGCACTAATGAGTTCAAGTACTTGGCAAGTGGTGGCTTGCAAAACAAAGGGACATCGCACCATTTGCAAGCACAGAATTCAAGTCAGGCTGTCAAACAACTGTCCAGTGGTCTTACCCTTGCATGCTGTACTTGATGCTAATTTGTCTTGTTTGCTGCCCGATCAGATGCATTGGTTCCTAGTAGCATTAGGTTTTGAAATCCTGATGGACAGACACTTGATCTTCTTATTTAAAATCACTACCCCATGTTCTCTGAGTAGTAGGGGTGCAGTAAATATCCCCAGCAGCTGTTGTTATCCCTTTCTGCTCTGAAGACCCCAGACAGAAATAGGTCAGCAGTGTTTGGAGGTAATGCTTCTCGAACTGTGATCCAGGCACATATTCTACCAGATGTTATGCATTTTGTGAAGAAAGTGTCTGGGGCCATATAAGTTCAGGAAACGCTGGATTAACAAAAGTTTTTCTTTTTTTTTTTTACTGGCAGGATTTCTTGGAGCCTTTAAGATGCTGATGAACATGATAAATCTTTAAGGAGCTAATTCAGTGTTTCCCCAGTTCCTTTGGCCATATGATTTTTTTTTTCCTTCTAAAATCTAGAATAACTTGGCATATCAACCTTGGGTCTCTCCCAGTCCCTTCCACCCAGAGTGGATATAATCCAGGGATCATGTCCACTGGTAGTTTTGCAGATCTGACACCTGTGTCTGACTTCCTGAAAACACATTCTTTCATTTCTAGAAACTGCTTGGTGTGGGTAGGCTATAAGAGGGTGAAGCAGTCAAAAAGGGCGGCACTGAGTTCAATTGGTTCCATAAATTTAGAAATGGTGTGTCAGTGGAAAAAATCAAGACACGAAGGAGGATTTTTCTTATAATTCAAAGTGAGGGGATCAAGACACATAGGCTTTTATTGTTTTACAGTCAAGGCTACCAATGGGCCAATTGCTCAGAGAACAGAGCAGCTTTTACTGCATGATGTAGCAACTGATCATCCAATGAACCTCAATGTTGGCATTTGAAAAGACCTTAGATGGTATTTAGCTCATTTCCCTTATTTGATAGAGAAAGAAACAGAGGAAAGAGAGGTTAGGTGTCTTACAAAGGTCAGCCAGTAAGTGAATGTCAGTGCTGTGGTTAGACCCCAGGTCTCCTGACCTCAGGACAGTCTAGTCATAACCTGCAGGGCTTCTGTTATCTCTGTGAAGATGTGCTGACCCACCTGTCCTCCCTCTGTGGATCTTCAGATGCAGGCTCCTGGGTGAAGTGGTACGTGCTAGGAGGGTAGATGGTAAGGGTATGTCAGGGAGTGGGGGGAACTGAGAACGGTAGCGACTACTATAGACAGCTAACTTAGAGACACTGACAGTGGCTCCTAGTGAGGCAAAAGCCTAGGAACGAGGGCAATTCAAATTACAGTGCCCAGTTCAGGACTTGCCAAAACACAGTTCTCAACATGCTGGTTGGGGTCCAAGTGGTGGCCATGGTGGCAGACCGATCTGCAGAATTGCAGGGGCTTGAACTTTTCCCCTGAAGCTCTGGCCAGAGAGGAATACCAGCTGTGCTCTGCAGACCTGGCTACCAGAGGAAAAGGGTGGAGGAGGATGGAGACAGGGCAGAATTGTAGAAGAAAAGCTCCAGAAAAAAGAGAATTAATGATGCATTTCCTGTTTGTCTTCATTTCAGATGGCAGAGATGGAGAGGCCAACGGAAGAAAACTTCCATGCTTCTATAAGAGGAGGGTGGCAGGAAGAGACCATTGGAGACCCTCTGGTTAGGATCTATTTCAGGAAGGGAGGGAGCAGCTGTCACCACCCACAGTGAATTATGAATTCAGTGGGCACACTCAAGGTTAGGAGCCACAGAAATTCAAAACCTTGGACCTATGAAGCTTGAAGATGGCTTTAAAATAGCAGAGGAAGAGGATTTGTTTTGGAGACAGGGGCCATGCAGATGGCAGGACTTGGAGTGATACTGCTAAGTGGGATAAGTGAAATCTGGCTTGCTTTCATCAGGGCAGTCCATCAAAGCAGATGTGGCTATGCTGAAAGTTCCTGTGCATGTAACAGACCCCTTGGAGGGTACCTAGGATGCCTAGCAATTCAAGGGTTATATAGATCCTGGAAGAGAGTGGGAGCCAATACCAGCCTGGCTTTTCCTGTAGAGAAGGGTAAATATTAGTGGCAGAGAGGTAACATTCTTCTGTTAGAAAGTGACATGTCTTCTACTACTACTAAAAAAATCGCTAAGCCAAACCCAACCAACAAGAGATTGTGTTTTTGGCATGCTGACTGGGCACATATTCTGTACTAGTTGCTATAGGGAGTCCATGTTTGAAGTCAGGGGTGCTGACTCAGCTCTAGTATTTACTAAGGGCGCAATACAGTTTTGTAGTCTCTTTCCCATGCCCTCAACATAAAGCTAGTCTACGAGCAGAATCATGGACTTATGAGAAATAGTGCAAAACTACTTTCTACAGCTTAAGCAAACAGGAAGTTTAACTATATTTCATGTGGAGTTTCTCTGAACTTGGATATGACAACTTCTAAATGTCTTATTACTTTCCATAGTTGGCTTCTTAGTGCCTGCTCAGACTCCCTGCTAGATAGCATCATTTCTTACAGTCCTGTGTGGACTATGCCTACATTATACCCAGCCCAGGTTCCAAATCTTACATTTATCTATTTTTCCTGAGATAGAGAAGAAACAATTAAAGGATGATACTTTTAAGGTCCAAGAGTCACTAAGGAGAAAATTGGCAGGGGTTAAGAAGAAAGCAAGACAGTTTTTTTGCTATGAGTTAATGAGAATTTAGTATAAAATATAAAACAAATAATATCCCAAACTGTACATTTTCATAAAAATTTAACTAAGACATTTTACCCCTATTTCCTCCTATTTTCTAAGTGTTGGGCAACATAGTCAAAATTTACATGTTCACTTAAATACTTTGCAGAAACAAAATTGATACACACACATTTTTAACCTTTTAACTCTCAGTAAGCAGTCCCAGGCATCTATTAAATATACCTAACACCTGTAGAATATACACGCTGGTCCAAATTTTCTAAAATTGATGGTTATGTTTTAGTACTCTAATGATAAAACCCAGATGTTCTGGTTTACATGCCCTGGAAGAAAAGAAACACAACCTTACAAAGAACACTCACCAGTTTAAATCTGATTAAACTATGCCAAACAAGGATTGGAAGGAGAATGAAGTTTGAACAAACAATCCTCTAAAAAGTATTTTTCAAATCCACTTAAATGTTCTAGAAAACTTCTGAAATGGGAGCCAGTGATATTTACTTACATTCCACCCTGCATTAAGGTATTAGCTTGGGGTCATAGATTGGTGATCAGAGCAGGAACTGTGGTGACGATTAACATGGCTCTCTAATCTGTGTTCTGAAGCTGAAGTAGAACCTCTTTGGACTCTTATGCAAATGATAAGATCGTTTGGAGACCAGGGATTCCTAAGTGTAACTCACAATAGATCCATTTGCAAGAGTTTAAAAAATACCCAATTTCAGATTCCACCATTTTGCCATCTAATTCAATAGATCAGGAAAAGAGCGGGCATTGTCCTGGAAAAAATCTGTTGAGTGAAGCTTTATGTGTAGGGCCCTGGTCATCACTGACCTTAAATATGCACAGAAGTTGCTGAGGATCTTGTTTGAATGCATATTATGACTCCTCAGTGGTTGAGGATGGTGGCAGAAGAGCCCACATTTCCAGCAAGTTCTCAGATGCTCTTGATGCAGCTGGTTGCATTTTTTTTTCAGGTCTCTTTGGTCTGAAGTTCTGTCATCATTCCCAGTTTCATGCCTTCACGTAATTTCCAAGCCTACAGGCCTTGCATTCTATAGGATGGCCCTCAGTCTGGTTCTGCCTGACATTTCCTTATGACCAGACTAAAGTGATATTGTGCTGTTAGGGAAGTAGAGGCTGGAACTGGGCTCTGCTTGCTGCATTACCCCAGAGAGCACATGATAGAGGGCAAGTGATGGAAACCCTTGCAGATGGAGATAGGAATCTTCATCATTTAGTCAGGTTGATTATCATCTGGTCAGGTTGGTGTCTTTCAGGTGTTACCACAATTAAGTCATAATTTTCTCCCCAATATACATCAATCCATGTATTTTTCCAACTTTCCATTTGCCTCCATCTAACTAGAATATAAGCTCCATGAGGGTAGAGGTTTAGTTCAGCTTTTGGATGCAGGGTCCCTAGAGCCCAGAACAACATATGGCATCTAATCAGTGTTTCTGGATGATGACTGAATGAACGAATGGATGATATTCCAGGCACCTCAAAATGCAAGTGCTGGCTGATGA
Organism: Nannospalax galili; assembly: GCF_000622305.1. Taxonomy (NCBI): domain Eukaryota; kingdom Metazoa; phylum Chordata; class Mammalia; order Rodentia; family Spalacidae; genus Nannospalax; species Nannospalax galili. The sequence goes on from NW_008355723.1 coordinate 417,967, forward strand.
CAGGAGGAAGAGCTCGTTTCCAATCATGTTAGATCAGAAGAGCCATCTTTGGCAGCCTGCCCCTGAAATGCAATTCTAGTTGACAGATAAGCCGTGTGGGGACCTGGGGTGTATGTAAGGCTGCTCATTTTAGAAAGGGTATTGGGAGGCTGCCCTACGCATGGCAAAGAGGTTTAAAGAAGCCATAGTACTTTGTTTTCTAGGTGAGGTGGCCAGGTGGCAACATCCACCCTCAGACCCTGGCCAGCTGGTTGGTCCTCTTCTCAATGTTCCATTTGTTTAGTCATTCAAGCATTAGTAGAACAACATCTAAGCGAGAAGACTGGCCAGAGCCCCCTGTGTACCTTTATTCTCTGTGTTAAAGACCTTGTCAAATGCATTTCCATCAATGATCCTTCATCTTCATTCTCTTTCCCTCTTCCCATCACAGGTCCCTGGTTTAAGCTTTCTCTTTGAAGGTAATACATGCTTGCAAAAAAAAAAAAAAATCCAATAATATAACATTTTATTTTTTATTTAAAAACTTATTATTTTAATTTTATGTATATGAGTGTGTTGCATGCATGTGTATAAGTGCACCCATGCCATGTAGTGCTCACGGAGATCAGAAGAAGGTGTCGGATCCCTTGAAACTGGAGTTGTTAGCTGCCATGGGAGTGCTGGGATCGAACTTGGGTCCTCTGCAAGGGCAGTCAGTGCTCTTAAACGCTGAGCCATCTCTCCAGCCCCCCATATAATATCTTAAACAGTAGGAAATAAAATTCCCTCCCTCCTCTCCTTACCATGAGCCATCATAAAAATAAAGTTTCTTGGCAATTTTTATAGGTCCAAGACAAGAGTGGCCTGAAGACTGGAAGGGTGGTGGTAGGGAGGGCTTTCACAAATCTGGATTAATTTAGCATATATAAGGACTTGTCAGGAATGTCAATAGTCAACTGTCTGTAGCATGTCACACTTGTCAAGACTCTGGCTAAGGCAACTGGAATTCTAGAAAGACACTCTAAGGTTTGTGCAAGGCATTCCTTCCTTAGCTACTCGAAGCTTTATCTTCCTGTCAGCGAGCAACACACCTGGACCGGATTCTTTCAGTTCCTCACACTGTCGCTTAGACTCATGCTTTTGAACTCCATCCTTTATTGAGGATCTGTACAAAATACAGCCTGAGGGAGACAGCTTCTTAGTAGACACTATCCATATTCCACAGGACACACACTAGCCATTCCTGCCAGAGTTTGAGGAGGCAACTTGAATTTTCTGAGTTGGCACGCTTCTGTTTCTCTGCCTTTTTTCTTTCCTTGCCTTTCGCTTCCTTCTGACTCCCCTTTTCCTTTTATCACTGATGAGAAGTATTACCTAACATCTCATCTTTTTGCTTGGGCTGTTGGGAAGCTCTGACCAGCTGTGGAGTCAACAACATCTATTTTTCTCGTTTGGGTGATTTCTAGTCTTTTTAAACCTAAGATTTTGAAACTTTCCTCAAACCCCTCCCCTCTTTTCAACTAGGAGGAAACATAAATAAGATGCTAAAGAACAGTTCGGTGTTGAAATTTTACAATTTATAGAAAAGGAAAATAAGGGCTAGACAGGTTGCCTTTGCCAAAGCTGCGAACAGCTGGTTAATGGAAGTGTTTAGACTAAAATCTGAGGAGTCTTGTCCTTTTCATTACCCGATATTGTTTCAAATTGGAGACTAATAATTCTTCTGCCTTCCCTTGTTGTGCACATTCTCTCGGCTTGTTTGCTTTTTACTTGCTCCTAGGAAGGGCAGCCAAACCTGAGGTCTAAGTGCTTTTCTTTCCACTCATCACCATCAGCATATCATCACCATCACCATCAGAGTCCAGGAGGGAAGCAGATAAATCCTCACGTCTTTGTTCTCTCCCTCCCTCTCTCTCTCTCTCTCTCTCTCTCTCTCTCTCTCTCCCTCTCTCTCTCTCTCGTTGCAGATTGTCCTTGACTTCCTATGTAGCTAAGGATGAACTTGAACTTTGGATCCTTCTGCATCCACTTCTTGAATGCTGGGATTACGGACATGCATCATCACCCAGGTTTTTAGGATTGAACCCCAGGGCTTCACACATGCTAGGCAAGGACTCTACCAATTAGTCTATATCCCCAGCTTGCTCACATCTTTTCATTTCTTTTTATGGATACTCAGCTCCAGCAACCTACCAAGTCCATCAGGTTCTTCAGATAAAATGGTGAGGCCACAGATGAAATGGCTTTAGTAATCAAGGTGTTCCTGATTATGGCATTTTTGCTGCAAAGTGTGAGCTCATCAAAAACCAAGGGACAATAAGTTTATTGCAACCTGAATAATTTTATATTTTATTTAAAGGACAGAGATATAGTTCAGTGGTACAGAATATGCTTGGCATGTGTGAAACTCCAGATTCAACCCCTAGAACCACAAATACACACACACACACACACACACACACACATACGCATGCACACAAAAAGGTAGTTTAGTCTCACAAACTGTGTGTGATTGGTCAATTGTATATAAAAATAGTAATGTCTACCTAAAATATTAATATGAAATAAAGATTCCTATTTACACATTTATTTTTCCTTTCATGGAAGAAACTTGGCAAATGTGAAAAAAAAAGTGTCCAGGAGGTGCTGGTGTGGATGGATATGCAGGGTGAATTGACAGGGATTCCTAGGTGCTATGGAGAAGAGAGTCACAGCCAGGAGCAGAGTGTGAGCCATGATCCACCTGAGGTGCCGTGATGTGTGGAGCTTCAGAGGCTCATGGAATGTGCTGAATCCTGTAACCGTTCTCCCATTTTCCAGGTATGTCTAGTAAGTTCTTGAGTTTCAATGTTCTGTCTATGAAATGGAACAACTTTAACTAGGTCTGTGCAGAGGGTGTGGTAAAGTTCCCCACAGAAGTTCTAAAACATAGAACCAGCTCATCCAAGTATTCAGCCAATTGTAGCTATGAAGGTTATGAGCTGGGTTAGAGCAACTACCACAGATCATGACTATTTCACTTAATCAACTAGGAAAGAATCACAAAGAAAAACCCAAGAGGACAGCACAGTTAGGGAAAGTGCTAACTGGGTGTTGGGTAAGGTCAGCTGAAAATAGGTAGCTGCAGAGGTGAGGTTTCACATGGCCACTGGATGAGACAGGGTGAAACAAACCAACGGACGAAGGCCATATACCTGGTAAATGTTTACTTCTGCTGTGCTTAAACTGACTGTAGTCAGGGGTTCCTCACACTATCACCAAGCCATAGATGACCAACAGCGCATAGATGTGGTCAAGTGATCTCTAGAGGAATACTTGGTACAGATCCCAAGTGCCATCCCAGGAGGAGAATCCAGGCAGAAGGGACGGCAGGCAATCAGATACTTGACAGTTGGAGGGGGAGACAGGAGAGCACCAACTTCTACGGGTGGTGGTGGTGGGGTTCTGGGTTCAGTCTTGTCACAGACCCATGTGGATCTGAACCTAATACATGTTTCCAGAAACTTTTTGTTACAGGAAGTGGCCTTTAAAGGTATTACTTTTATCTTGGCCGGCAGGGGTGGGGGTGCTTGTGGTCAGGAATAAATAAAGATGATAAAATGTCCAGATGTTTATTATGTAGCCCTGTTCTCATGTGGCAGTCACATTAAACAAATGTTGGATTCTACAACATTTTTAAGTTGATCTTATTTGTTCTTATTCATTAATATGAAAAGAAGAACTAAATAACACATAAAACAACAAACTAAAGTCAGGCTGGATTTTGTCTTTAACTTGGCAGAAAGAACAGTTTTGATTTTGGACTTGATGTTCAGAATGATTATTTGCTGCCTTTTTTTTTAAGAAGCAAATTTCTTCTCCAAATTTCTTTATGTTTTCGAACTGGAATAGCCCTCCTATATCCAGTCATTTCTTTGTTGGGTTTCTCAATGAGCAACAATAAAATAACCATAATAAGTTTTTCACTCAAAGCTCACATGATTCAAAGTTCTACAGCCTTTAAATGAACATATCTTGTTAAAATTTTCATGAAGATTAAACTGAAATTCTTCAGAGAGGATTTTTTTTAGTGGAGCAAAGTGTTCTAAATAAAAGACATTTGGGGTCTTTTATTTCTCTTTATTTTGTAAAAAGAGATAGCTTTATTAAAAAGTAAGTGTCTTAGATGGATTCTAGCACTATCATGCTAAGAAGCCTTATAAAATCTGGGTGTATTTTTCCCTTAATTTTACTTTTATGTTTTAATATAAAAAAGAGAAATGGAAATTCTACCAATAAGAATATTTTTAGTTTTGTAGAAAAACAACAAGAATAGTGCAGAAAATTTCCATATACCTGGCGCTCAGTATCTGATTTCATTAAGGTCTTAGTTTAACATCATGCAATTGTCATATGAATGAATGAATGGTTATCTACCAGGACTAACCACTGTACTAGTTGGTTTTATATCCTCATTGTGACAAAATGCCTGAGAGAACAACTTGAAGGTGAAAGGATTTATTTTGGCTCACAGGTTTAGGGGATCCAGTCCATGGTCTCTTGGTTCCATGTGCTTGGGCAGCATTATGGTGGCAGAAACATGTGGTGGAGGGGACTCTTCACATCATGGTGGACATGAAACAGAGGCAGGGGGTCGGGGGAGGAGGCAGGGTCCAAGTGTATCCTTTTAAAAATATGCCTCCATGACCTTCTACCTCCAAGGTCTTACCTCCTAAAGTTTCCACCACCTCCTAGAACAGAGCCACCTGCTCGGGACCAAGCACTTAGCACCTGAGCCTGTGGGATACATTTCACATTCACACATAACAACTACATTCTAATCTATGTTATTTTGTAGTTTCTACTGAATGTCTTTGTTGGAAGGAAGTCACTAGACACAGTGTAGACTTCAGGAGCAAAACACCCCATGTCTCAGCACAGGTAGGAATATTCATAAGCTATTTAGAATTCTTTTTCACAAGAGATTTGTCTATTCTACTTCCTGTGTTTCTTTATTCAATCATATTAGCATAGACCCATGAGTATTAATTTTGTGCTTTGGGCTATAACCAGTACTCCCTTACTTTGCTGTGGACTGCTCCAGCTTTGATCATGGGGCACACCTTCAGTTACCTCCTGTGTTGACACATTCCATCACTATTTCTGTTTGAACACTTCCTTTCTGCCTGCTACGTCCAGCTGCTTGCAGCTGATCCTGTATATTTTCTGTCTTAGTCCAGAATCAGCCTTCTTTAGGGAGCCTTGCTTCCTTTTATCATAGAATGGTATTTAGGGACTAGGCGTGCTCTTGGAATACTAGCTGTTTCTATGCCTTCTCAGATGACAGAACAAGGAAATATATATGTACCTAGCCCAATTAAACACACAGATCTACAAATATTTCTATAGGTAAGAGTCTACATAACACACTAAATAGTACTTCATTATGATGTTACAGAGATAGCTTTTGGCTTGTTTGCATCTTTCATTTTTCTCATTCTATAAAGGAAAGAGTGAATTTCAAATTTGAAGAGTTGAAATTGGATCTTTAGCTGTCAGTTTCCTTATCTATGTGTCCCACCCCACCACAGTAGGGCATGCTGGGCTGCATGTTGGACAGCCACTCCTCAGCCCTGCACAGGCATCCTGTACTGGTTTGTGCGACACGTCATGCCGTCTGTTGTGCTGACTCCATTCCTGCTGACTTCCATCACACAGGGTCATTTTTCTTTACAAAACTGACTCATGCTTGATGATTTATATCTTTGTCATTTATGTTTTTGTGAAAGTTCAAAACCAGGAGCCAAAACAAACTCCTGAATGCATTGAAGGCAAAACCGCTGTTTTAGACTTGACTTGTCATAACTCAACTTTGCCAAGACGTTAGGGAGAAAATGAATTACTTAGCTTCTGTGGGAAATGAGTTTTATATGTAAGCGGGCATGAGCCATGTCATATACAAAGCTTACTTGGATACAGGGCTTTACAGTTTACCAAGCACTTCTGCCTGTCCTGGATCACTTCTTCAGCAAGGCAGGATTATCTTCCCATTTATGGGAAAGAGTCCAAGGTCTGTGACAGCAGCAATGCTGCTGGGGACATACAGCAACCAGAGTTGTCACCAATTATTGCTGGCAATGTCAAATGACACAACAATATTACACAAAACTGCACAATACCCAAGAAAAAGACAAACCTACATCTATCTGTTTCAAAATGTTTCTGGTGGCTGAATCATAAAAACATCAAAAAGAACCCAAATATCCTCCAAAAAATAAATGGATAACTATGGCAGATCCATACAATGGATACTATTCAGATACTACCAAACTGTTGATGCATACAGTAACACAGAGCAACTTCCAATGCATCATGCTAGATGGACAAAGCCTACTATAAGGTTACATTTGCATGACATTCTGAAAAAGAGAAAAAGATAAAGAAAGGGACTGGCAAGATGGCTCAGTCATTAAGAGCACTGGCTACTCTTACAGAGGACCCAGGTTCAGTTCCCAGCACCCACATGGTAGCTCACAACCATCTGTAACTCCAGTACCAGGGGATCCAGCACTCTCTTTTGGCCTCCACAGGGGTTGAATGACACAGGTGCACTTATACTCATGCAGGTAAAACATTCATATACATAATAAATAAATAAATGAATAAATATTTTAAAAAGATAAAGAGAGAAATCAGGTAGAAGGATAAGCTACAAAGGGACAAAGGAACTTTTGGAATGAGGGAAACATTCTCTATCTTGATTATGGTGGTCACTATACAGCATATTCCTTTGTCAAAAATCAAAATATATACCAAAAGTGTGAGCTTTTAATTATATTAGTAAAGAAAAAAATAGAAAAGGGAGAGTAGATGGAAAGAAAAATTCAAAGATGCTAAGTAATCTATGTAATCAATTCCAAGTGGAACTAGGGATCAAACTCATTATCTTTGACCTCTAACTCCAGTGTCTTTTAAATCGAGAATAGATGCTAGCTGAGAATAGATAAGTATTTTCTCTTCTCTGCTCACTCACAATATCCCAGAGAGTGTGGACATCCTAGGTAATGGCTCACTCTTCTGTCTACACTTGGAAGCAGAGCATTTACTTTCCTACCTAGGAAGTACATTCATATTCAAGGACTTAGATGACCAGTAGCTAATCTATGAAGGGTGAAGCTGTATCTTAGTACCATGCTTCATTGTCAGAAATATTGTTGAGTAGATGGAGAGGTGGCTCAGCAGTTAAGAGGGCATACTGCTCTTCCAGAGGTTCCCAGCACCTACATCAGGTGGCTCACAATTGTCTGCAAGTCCAGATCCAGGAGATCTGACACCTTTGCCTGGCCTCCTCAGGCACCCATACACACTTGCATAAACCTACACACAGACACACACGTACACATAATCGATATCAAAAAAGAAATGTCAGAAAAGATTTGAATAAAGATTTATCTAAGAAGATTTAGAAATAGATGCTCTTCAAACTCACAGTTTGCTTCAGTGGAGAGAACTGTAGGAGAAGATAAATATTTCTGCGAAAATTGTCATCATTATACTGAAGCTGAGCGAAGTCTGATAAAGTGCCTGAAGTTATAAATATTCATTTGAAGCACTTGCTGCTAGTAGCTTGGAGTTTGATTGTTACGGCAGCCTGGACTTTCCAAGATCAACACTTCTTTGCTGACACCTCTTAAACCATCACTAGAAGAGCAGAGCACAAAGCCGACTAATGACAGCTATGGATTATTTGCTGTTGTAATGCACAGTGGCATCACAATTAGTGGTCATTGCACTGCTTCTGTTAAAGTCACTGACCTTAACAGTTTAGAACTAGATAAGGGGAATTTTGTGGTTGACCAGATGTGTGAAATAGGTAAGCCAGAACCACTGAACGAGGAGGAAGCAAGGGGCACAGCTGAGAATCACGATGATGGAGAAGTGTCAATTAGAGCTGGTGGAAATGTCCAGCCAAGTAAAGTTCTGAACAAAAAAAGTAGAAGCTATTGGGCTTCTTGAAGAAAAGAGCAAAGCAGATTATGAACTGTTTAACAACGTATCTAGTCCTGATAAGGTTGCCAGTACAGCAATTGTTGAAAATAGAAATTCTGAAACTAACAATAGTAATGGGACCCACGAACCTGATAGAAACAAGAAACCCAGTGACCAAACAAGAATTAACATGAGTGAATTTGAGAATAAAATTTCACATGTAGTGCAGAGCTTAAAGGAGTATGAGGGGAAGGTTGCTGTTTGATGATTCTGAAGTGAAAGTTACAGAAGAGAAGGCCTTTCCCCTTCGACATCTCCTACATCCCTACTTGCTATTTTATAAGAAATTATAGTAAGTATATGTTCCTTGTGTATATATTAAACAGACCTGGACAAACATTGGTAAAGTTGATTACATCAAAGTCTTTAGTTTCTCTTTTGAAGCTATTGGATATCATTGGTCTCTAGGCTTTTATATAAATAGTGAAATTTTAAACACTGAAAATCATGTTAATTTTTAGAATTCATTTTCTTCATAGAAACTAGTAATACATTAGCTTCTGTGAACAAACTTGTATAGATTCTTTATTCAAAATGGAAGCAATTAAACACTTGAATTTACACTGATCTTTCATGTTTGCTTTTTAAAATAAAATGCTTGTATTTGTATATAAAAAAAGAAATAGAAGCCCTTGAAAAGAAATTCAGTGTTGTTAGCCAGAGAAACCAAATCCAACCTAGGAGACATCATCTTACACCTCTCAGGATAACAAGAGAACAGCTAGCAAGTGCTGATGAGGATATGGAGAGATCAGAACCCTAAAACGTTGCAGACAGGAATGCAAAATGGTGCCACCCCTGTGGAACATGGTTTGTAATTCCACAAAATGCTACACATCAAATTACCATGACCCAGGAATTTGACCTCTAGGTATATGCTCAAGAAAAATGAAACATGTAAACACAAAAAAATTGCCAAAGTGTTTGACATTTTGTTATTATGCATTGTAACCATGAAGCATGAACAATCCAAATGTCTCTTCGTGGATGAATAGGCAAACAAAATATGGTATAATCACACAATGAGATATTATTCAGCCATAAACAGAAATGTATTGTTGCTACAACCTGGATAAACCCTGAAAACTTACCCTGAGTGAAAGAAGCCAGTCAAAGCATGTGCCACAGGGATGGAAACAAGAGGAGTGCTTTCCAGTGAGAATGGGAGTGAGCGCCAGTGTGGCTTCAAATGTACATGGGTGTGTATGTTCAGGAAGTACAACTCAAATTGCAACCCACAAATAAACAGAGAAAAATGTTGCTGGAAGTGGAAAAAGCACGAGGGCAGGAGGACTGGGCATCCCAGGCTGAGGGTGCTGCACCGCTGTGCTGTCAGGGGAGCTCTTCCCTCTAGGTCGCTCATGTTGAAAGGCTGGCTCCAGACTGTCCCCTCCTATACTGAAAGCCTTCTCTCTTTGTTAGGAGTGTAGCTGCTTCTGCCTGTGGGACCTGCCCAGTTATGACAACCAGGCTGAGGTGGATCAGACAAGAAATCAGTGTAGGGAATGAATAGAACAGCTCAGGCTACAGTCTACAGGACACAGCCACAGCAAAGCCCTCACGGCAACTCCATCTCTGGCTAGGGAGCATAGCAAAGGAGTAGTGGGGACAGAATATTTTAGATTCAGTGCTTTTATTAGTCTTTTTTTTGTTGTCAATAACAATATAACAGATCATATTAAAATAATTCTTTAAAGAAGAGTTTTATTTGTTCTCACAGTTCTGGAGGCCAAAAGGCCATATCTGATGGTGACCTTCTTGTTGGTAGAATCCTGGAGCCAGTACCAGACATCACATACCAAGACACATATGTGTGTGCACACGTGTGTGCCTCTCCTTCTTATAAAACCACTAATATTCATTCAAGGGGCTCCACCTTGATAATTTATCTAATTCTAATCAGTTCTCAAAGGCCCCACCTTTCAACATCATAAAATATTCACTCTCTGAATACCTCAAAATGGGGACTAAATTCCAACATATGAATCTTTAAGGGACACAAGGAAACCAAAGCACTGTCCTGATCATGCATCACATAACAACAGGGACATATTCAGAGAGGAGCAATTTCATCCTTGTGCAAACATAATGACTGTGCTTATATAAATCTAGGTGGTGCAGCCTATTGTACATTTAGGCTATGCAGCATAACCTATTGTGCCTAGTGTGGAAGTCTATAAAGCACACTACTCTACAGAATACTATAAGACAATTATAACACAAGAACAAACATTTTCTACCTATATGTACTTGGACATAGAAAAATATTGATAGGAAATTTCAATATTTTATTATTTTTTTATGTGTATGAGTGTTATGCCTGCATGAAGGTAAGTGCACCCATGTCGTGCATTGCCCGTGGAGGACAGAAGAGGCTGTTGGATCCCCTGGAACTGGAGTTACAGATGGTTGTTAGCTGCCATGTGGGTGCTGAGAATCAAACCCGGGTCCTCTATAAGAGCAGCCAGTGCTTTTAACCACTGAGCCATCTCTCCAGCCCCTTTTTTTCAAAGGTTTTTTAAGTCAAAAGAAGAATAATATTTTGTGATTATAGGAAACTAATTCTACTGTACATAAATGAAATCTTGCTGGAATACAGCCATGCTCACTTGTTTGTGTGTTATCCATGCTACAGTGGTAAACAGAGTAATTGCAAAAAAAGGTTAAATGGTTCACAAAGTCTAAAACATTTGTCATGTGTCCTTTCAAAGAAAAATGTGGGGCAACTCCTGGCCCAAGCCATGTGGTGGGGAAGAGGCTATGAGGAAGGAAAGCTTTTACCTTTTGAGTAGGTGCTCTAGGATCATTTCTATTACTGTGACAAATACCCTGACAAAAAGCAACATAGAGCAGGAAAGGGTTTATTCAGATTACAATTCTAGATTACAGTCCATCCTAGCAGAGAGTTCACAAAAGCAGGAGCTTGAGACAGCTGATCACACACCACATCCATAGTCAAGAACAGAGAGTGGTGAATGCACCCATGCCACCTGCCTGCTTGCTCAGCTAGCTTTCTTCACCCCTAAACAGTTCACGGCCTAGCCTGGGCAGCCGTGCTGCCCACAGTGGACTGGGTCCATTAACAGCCAAGACAGTCCCCCATGGACATGCCCACAGGGCAACCTAATCTAAACAATCCTCAATTGAGACTCTCTTCTGAGGCGGTTTATAGGGGGTGGCAAGTTGGCATTTAAAACTAAATGGAGATCATTATCATTAAGGTAGATGGTAGTGGCAGATGAGGGTGCAGGGTTAGAGGACATGTAGGGAAAGCTTGCTTGAGAAGGTGGAGGAGCAAAGGTATAAACCTCACTGGTGTCTTTGCACGCCCACACAGGACAGGGGAGGTATGCAGGGGTAGGAAGACATAAATGTAAGTTTGTGGCAGAAGAGACGGAAAAGCTTTCCTGTTCTTGATGAACCGATAGCATTCATAGTATCTGCTTTATTTTACAGCCCAGTTAAACATATCTGTTGTCATATCTCTCAGCAAGAGGGGATTTTCTAAATGTTCTTGTTTATAAATGTGTAGAAGATTTTTGCACAGAGAGTCATGCTTTTATTGGCCAAAGAAAGTGAGCACTTGCTGGTTTTCTGGCAATCCTAACAAAAATACTGAAGTGTATTTATACTCTGGGGGCCAAAATGAATTTCAAAATGACATTGCTCAGATACATGATCAGCTAGCTTTCCTCTTCTGCCTCCACTGGATTTTACAACTTTGTCTGAGCCCTTCCTCTGAAATCTACTTCTACGAGTAAGTTAACTGGTAGTCTCCACTGTCACACAAACACAAAGAAGCTTCCCTGCCTGGCTTCTCCATGGATTGCTCACCAACCAGTGGGTAAGGCAGCAAGCTAAATCCACTGAAAATACCATATGAAATTGTCTTTTTAAAACATTTTTTTCTTGTATTTTACAGTGTGATTTTATCAACATTACATAACAATCACAAAAACATTTACTTCTCACTGTTTTAAAGTGTAACGGTATTCAAGACTGGATTTCAAACTATACACAGGGAGCTTCTTGTAGAACTCGAAAACTTCTGTCTTAAAGTCCCTTAAGAAAACAGTACATACCCACCCTCTTGGGATAGTTTAAGATTCAAGTGTGACAACTCTGGGCTGTAGTATAAGATCCTGACTTCAAAGTGTTTCATTTTATATCTCTATTAAAAAGACCAAGGAAACTTGAGACAAGATCAGGAGTCTGGAAGCTGTGTTCTACCTCTAGCCAGAAGTGTCATGTTGAACAATCTCTTAGCCACTCTGAGCATCAGTTTGTGCTCCAGAGGACAAAAGTTAGACAAGATGATTGGCAGTACCCCTTGGAATTTGGGCGCTGGAGTTTGATCTCATGGAGTTGAACTGCAGCTGCACTGTTTATTTTTCCTAAGCAAGTGACTTGGTCTTTCTAACCCTTTATTTACCCATCTGTCAAATGAGGGTAATTCTGCTCCCCAGGTAGTGTTGTTATGATCATTAAGTGGGAACTGAAAGCACAATAATGTACCACATGGCAGGTAACAACTGTCCATAACTCTAGTTCCATGGGATCCAACAGCCTCTTTTGTCCTCCGCAGACATTGCACGACACAGGTGCACTTACCTACAGGCAGGCATAACATTCATGCTCATAAAATAAAAAATAATAAATAAAATATTTAAGAAATCTTTGAAAATCATAAAAACCTGTTTTTTGGCTCATAGGATGCACAATAACAGATAGTGGGATGAGTTTGGTTTGATCTAGGTCAAACTTCCCACCCAAACCATGAGCTTCTTCCCAGCTTTATAGTCAGACAACAACTTATGAGGAAATTACTCAGCCCCCTTTCACAGTTGGGGAAATGGGCTCAGATAAATCATTTGGCCAAATGCACCGCTAATAATTAAGGGGGGCAGGATTTGAACCCATGACGTCTGAAACACAGCACATATTCTTGACTACCTAAGATGGTCTTTGTGACTATCTGATGCCATGAACATCCCAGTTACTCCAAAATGTTCTATCTGGGAAACCTCTCATCCAGCCTCCCAGCAAGTTGCTAGCACACCAAGATTCTTTGCTCTAAACATCTAGGACCATTTTCTTCATTTAATATCATTAATATCTTTAGCATCTCCTTGTCATCTCCTGAAACTCTCTTCTGCTGAGTCTTTCTGTATCCAGTTTCCTCTTCAATCTGCAATGGACCATCCTGCCTAGCACATTCGGGCAAGCTGGATCCCTCATCTGACCTGCTTTCCTTGCTGTCTGGGTACTTTTCAGCCTTTACTGACCTAGAGCTCTCATCTTGGAGCGGGGGTTGGGGGGGCGGGCAGGAAGGGAGTGAGCCTCTCAACTGTTGAATATTTTAAATATTTCACATGTATATCTTTTGTTCATATATATATATATATATATCTTGATAGTTGGTAAATGCAAAGCATTTTTCTTAGGACTGGGATGTAGCTCAGTTGATAGAGCTTGCCTAGCACACATGAGACCCTGGTTTGTATATCAAGCACCAGAATAAAAAATGTCTTTCTTTTTGGGGCAACTTTAACATGAATTGAGTTGCCTGGTGGAGGGGAAAGGGATAATTCCTAAAGAAGTGGAGGCATGATGGTGGCTGTGGGCACCTAAGGAATGAGAAGAAGGGTACAGGGGCCAGAGATGTCAACACATGCCTTGACTGCATTTAGTCCAGGGCCAGTCCTGCATGCTTTCTGCCCTGATGATGCACACACAATTTTAGTGTCTGTATAACTTTTAAAGTATGAGGTGTGATGAGAAGGAATGAAATTTGTGCCTACGTGAGGCTTCTGGAATTTGAATCATGGGATTAAGATCTCACTGTGTAAGCCCACATGGTCAGACCCCTGTGCCAGGGCAAGAGAGACCCAGACCTCACTATCCTCGGCATCTGTCCTGCTCTGACCTGCAGTGGAATGTTCAGCCCTTTCCTCGTTCCTTCCCTGCTTCTCCAGGGACTTGTGGGCAGGCTCAAGGCCCAGGCCTACCTCCTTCCTGCCCACAGGGTTTCCCAAAGTTGGATCTGTAGTGCACACTGGCTTCCAGACACTCAGTATTTTTGTGAAATGCTCAAATGGGAGAGTCCCTGTGTATACCGATGTAACAAATAACACAAAGTTCCTCAATGAAAAAAGCAACTCACTTAGCACTGTTTGCTCATAATGTGGCTTATATGCTAGACATTGCCTCTTCACAGAATGCATGTCAACATCCCATGGGACTTATACCAGGAGACCATACCCTGGTCTCCTGGGATTACTTCTAAAGTACTCACACAAACAGCAGTTTGCACCCACATTCCATGATAAGTACTTGTTTTGCAATAAATGCAGTATATTATGGACACAGGGAGTTTGGGCTTTGGGGGTCAACAACATACTATCTATGTGAATGTACACCAAATTATGCACTCATAAACACAAGTATATTTAATAAAAGTAGATCAGACTAAGTATGTAATCTTTTTCATTCATTAAAATACTATATTGTATCAGTGAGTACATAGTTCTATATCAGTAAACACAGTTTTACATTATTAAACATTAGATATCCTCAAATAGTTGTCAAGTTAACCAATCTTTTCCTTTCCTTTTGATAGAATAATTTCCTTCATGTATCTATTATTAATGTGGCTTTCATGAGTATCTCAAGTTATACCCAGAGAGAGAATAGAGAAGCATCTGTTGGATGACTGTAGACTTAGGAGACCCACATCTATCCTAAAAATTCTTTGTGAGGAAGGACCTTATTGTTCAAGGCCAACCTGGAGAACATTCTCTAGCAGTGTTCCAGAGGCTTTCTAGTAATTCCAATTTGGATATTCTTACCAACAATTTGAATAAATATATGAAATATTTTTATGAAACCTAAATATGAAAGAGTTCGTAGTGGTAGCTAATTAAATACATAGCTGAATTAAGATTCTATTTTGAGGGACTTCAGTGCTCCAAAATTAAAGTTCAACAGAGTTAAATATGTTTATAAGGAGAAAGATTTTTCTTTTGGCTTAAAGAAGATTTTTTAAAAGCCTCATCATAATGGGCTTGTTGAAATAAACTTCATCTTTGAAGCTTTTATCAAAGGCTGGGTAAAAGCTTCAAAAAAGGGAATTCCTACATTTGGTGAATGATGTATGTTTATAACCTTACCCTCAAACCTTGGGGTTAAGTTCATAATTGTGCCTGGGAAAAGCCTTCCTTCCTACCCTCCAAAGCTCTGAGCCTTAGACATGCTCAAGGGAGCTATGCCTTTTTGACCTTGCTTTTCAAAACTCTCATGCATCCAGTCTTTGTCTCTCACTTGGCATGAAACACTCCAGGGATCATTTATTGAGAACCTATCCTGTTCTTTTACATTTTATCTTAAGTGCCACAACAACCATGTGAAGTTGATAAAGCTATCACAATGTATACATGAGAAATATAAAGCTGAAATCAGTTTATATCACTTGTTGAATTACTTACTATTCTCATCAATATGACCAAATACTTGACAAAAAGGAACTTATTTTGGCTCACGGTTCAAGAGGGGATACAGTCCATCATGCTGGAAGGTGTGGAGGTGGGAACATGAGACACCTTATAACACTGCACCCACAGTCAGGAGCTAGAGAAAAATGGATGCTGGCATTCAGCTTGCCTTCTTTTTCCTTTTTCACCCAGTCTGGGACTCCAGCCCATGGGACAGTGTCACCACATTCAGAGTAGGTCTCCTTAGTTAAACCTCTTTGGATGTACCCTTATACACATTCCCAGAGATGTGTCTTCTAGGTAATTCCAAACCCAGTCAAGATGGCAATGAAGATGAACCTTCATTGTGAGAAAGCTATGGAGCCCAGGCGTCACAACAGAGCCATCCTCTTCCCACTAACCCAGAGTACTTGCTAACTACCATGCCTCCTCTACTTGTTAGTGCTTGGTATTGTCTTTCCTCCAAGTATATGCTTATTCAGTATTTTAAATCTTACATGCCTTGAAATACATAGTAAATTCTTCAAAGAGGCATGCTTTACTTTTCTTTGTATTTCTAACAGCACTCATTCCAATAAATAATTGATAACAACAAGTAGCATCATTCATTAATTTATTTATTGAGCATTTATTATATACCTGGTACTATGTAAAGAGAGACACAGCCATGAACAGGTTAGAAAAATTTCTAGTGTAAAGAGAAAAGAGCAAAAAGCCAAAGATGTCCTTGACTTTTGAGCTAAGAAATGATCAAGAGAAGCCTGCAGCTACAGTGTGACCCAGGTCCTATGCAGACAGAACAGGAAATAAAAAGGCCGTGTGGAGGAAACTAGGCAGTATGTTCAGGGAAGAGATGAAGTTCTGTGTGGCTAGACCAGAGCCAGAGAGATGATGGGTGGGCAGATCAAAGGAAGATTGGAGAAGTAGGTGGGTGCAGACTCTTGTGGGGTCTTGAGCCATTAGGGGGACTTTCAGCAGAAGAACATGATGTTTACACTTATTAAAGATCCTTCTGGCTGCTGGATAGAGTCAATTACACAGGAGGCCAGCATGAAAGCACGGGGAGGTGATGCCGTGGTGGTGGCCTCCAAGGTGGTGGCAGATGAAAAGAGAAAGAGCTGTTCGGCTTAGGGTGCACTTGCTAGGAACAGATGGGATGTGCTGATGCTTTAGATGTTGGGGGTTCAGGAAAAGAGTAAATCAAGCATAGCTCCTAGGTTATTGGCCTGAACACTTGGTAAGAGAGTGACGCTATTAACTAAGATGGAGAAAGATGGTTGTGTTGGGTAAGTGAGGATGACACTGGGTGCTCTGTGAACTGGGAGGGAAGAGGCAACAGATCTGTTTTGAGAGCTTCTTAGACGTTTTTAGAACATAAGCTCTGTTAGAACAAAGGCTTTACCTGCATTGTTCTGTCATAGATGCTTGTGCACAAAGCAGAAATTAGTACATAGGATGGTACAAAAAAATGCCCAAGAGAGGCACTGAGAAGACAGTTGGATTTATAACTGTTTAAATCTTTTGGGCAAATGCAGATCCTCAAGAAAGCATAAATACATTCCTCCCTGGCTCTTACATGTGCAGTAAAGATCTCTGAGACAGTGGTTTTTCAAAGAGCTGAATTAAATATCCTAATAGGGTCAGCTAATGCAGTCCAGAGAGAGACTCAAAATCCCAGTCTCTGACTAAAGCTTACATAATTTTTCCCACGATGCTCAAGGTCATCAAGGTAATCTGATCACAAAGGCCGTGAATGGCTGCTGCACAGATTCCTGGGTCACTTTTACTATTTATGATAACAATGTAGCTACTATGATAATAGTAATAATACATCAAAATTCTTGTTTATTTTCTGGTTTCTACCAGAATCATTCTTATTTCTACCAGTCTCAAGGAGGAAGTGCTACTTTGAGGTCTGCTTTAAGCAGGCAAAAGCAGGTCTCCAACGGGGCATCCTGTGTGTCTCCCAGTGTGAAGGTGACAAAACATTTTCAGTATCTGGGAGAGGATGGGGCTGAAGTCAAGAGCACTTTGAAATCAGAATCCCCTTGAAAAGAAAATGCTTTCATTCAGAGTAAGACAACCAAGTTCAGGGGTAAAGTCTCTCTCTAGCTTAAGAACGAGCTCAGGACTCCAGAATACCCATTTAAATCCTAGCTCTCAAAGTAAAGACCATTTCTTCATCTGGCCTGTGTCTATATGTCTATAGCTCCTCATTTGTTAAGTGGTTGGTGATCATAATAATAAAGTTATACTGGAATTTGTTATCAATAGTGATTCTGAAAAACGCAGAGTTTTTTTTTGTTGTTGTTGTTCTTGTTTTGTTGTTGTTGTTTTTGTCTTTTTGAGACAGGGTCTCTCTATAGCTCTAGCTGGCCTGGAACTCACTATGTAGACCAGGCTGGCCTTGAACTCACAGAGATCTGCTTGCCTTTGCCTCCAGAGTGCTGGGATTAATGGTGTGCACCACTATGCCTGGCTAAAATGCAGGGCTTTAAAACTATCATCAAAGAACTACTGTGTTTTTGTTCTCTGCTAAGTGCTTTACCTATGCCATCTCTCTAAGGTTGCACTATTATTATCTATGATGGGTCATCTGGGTAGTCAACTTAATTGGACCGAGATTAGCAAAGCACATCTCTGGGTGTGTTTGGGAGGCTGTTTTCTAAAAGAATTACCTAACTGAGGAAGGCCTCTCTGGATATGGGTAGTATCACTCTGAAAGCTGGGGGCCTGGCTAGGGTAAGAGGGGAGGAGAGAACCAAGTACAGGTGCTCTCTCTTTCCTTGTGGCCTCTTATGAAATGAACAGCCTCTGCCACATGTGCCCACTGCCATGATGTATTGCCTCATGCTGGGCCCCAAAACATAGAGCCACGTGATCGTAGGCTGAGCCCCCTGGAGCTGCGAGCCAAAATAAATCCTCCTCTCTTAACTGCATTTCTCAGGTATTGAATCACAGCAGCAGAAAGCTGACTAACATATTGCCTCATCTAAAGATGAGGGAGTCACAACTAGGGCCATAGCTGAGTAGTAGAGTGATTGCTTCACATGCATGAGGTCCTAGGTTTAATCCCTAGTACGGGGGATTAAAAAAGACTAGCTGACCCTGGATTAGACAATTGGGAATGGTGGATTAGAACCCAGGTAGCCTGACTCCGGAGCTGCCTTTGAGTGACAATGTGCCATCACTTGCCATTGCTGAATGTTGCTGTTAGTGAGGAGAGTCCTTGGGGTGCTGTTTTGACCATGCTCAGTTAATATACGATTCTTGGGGTGAAGTGTACCTCAGGGGAGGCAGCCTCTGGGGAGATGTGCTTCTGTCAAGGAGAAAATAGGTTTTCCAGTGAGCTGAAATTTTACTTCTTTAGGCGTCTACAAGCCCTTTCTTTTACATGTATATTTATTTGAGGAAGAAGGTTTTATGTCAGCTCTGAACAGATGATTTGCTCAGCTGTCTGCTTTTATAAAATAGGGAAAAGAGTTTGATAGGAAACATTATTCAACACAGTGGAATACCTAAGTTCAAAACTATTTCCCCCAAACATTTCAAGGGAAAGGCAATACTTCACCACCATTCTCTGCTTTGTGTGCTGCTTGCTATGAAGTGGTCTGTCCTCAGCTCCAGGCACACAGATTTCAGGATGTTAGAATCTGTTGGAGTGATAGCTGTCACATGGGAAGTACAGAAAGGATTCTGGGGGGGAGGGGGCTCAGCTCAAACTGCTCTTCTCTGAGAAGATGCTTAGTTTTTCTCATTTGTCTTTTCTGCACTTTGGCATTCTTTATACATAAGTGCCTCTTTTTTTTTGTCTTTTTGAGACAGGGTCTCTCTGTAGCCCTAGCTGGCCCGGAACTTACTGTGTAGGCCAGGCTGGTCTTCAACTCACAGACATTCACTTGCTTCTGCCTCTCAAATGCTGGGATTAAAGGTGTGTACCACCATGCCCAGCCTGATAAATGCCTCTTGAACTGATGAATGGATAGTCTGCTAAGAACTACCAGTAGACAGAATAAACAAGAACAGAAAGTTGTTTCCGGCCACCAAGTCTGTGTGGCTGAAGGAAGCAGGTTGGTGAGTGACATGGCTGGGGACACACAAGAGGGATAGGTAAAGATACAGGGCCCAGAAGCTTCTAGGGTCCCTGTGTTACTGAGGGCTTCGATGTAGGGCTCATGAACAGCCTTCACACCAGCCAGCTTGGAAGAGGAGTCCAAACAAATGGCCTTGCTGTGAGCCACTCAATGAGCGAAGACTGTGCTCTCAGAGTGTAGGAAAAAGTGGAGCTTCCCATGGTCTCCTCAAGCTGAATATGACTCCCCAGCCAGAGATATCAACTATCTGTAACACAAAAGAAGGCCTGGCAGTGGTGTGAGGAGTGGCAGGCCATGAAGGCCAAAACTCAGCTTAGGGATGGATCCTGAGAACTAGTCATCACAGGTGAACAGCATAAGAGCAGAGGCCATATTAAGGGGGCATGAGGTTTGCAGACCAGGGACTTGGAACTGTGACTCCAGGATGCTGCCCATTTACCCAGTGCTTCACCGTGGACCTGTTGAGAAAATGGAGCAAGAGAAAAAAGACAAGGGGGGACTTCAGTCTCTACGTGTCTCTGCTCAGCTGCAGGGATCTCTGTGGTAAAGAAGATTTTGGGAAAAAGCCTTTGTCTCTTCTAGAAAAGATAAATGGCTTGGGAATTTATTGTAAAGGGGATAAAGAAGTAAGATGAAAGAGAATGTTGGCTAGCTGTAGAAGCTGGATAAAGGAAGGGAAAGTGGGCAAAGAATATGATTTGAGACTGAACAAGAGGCTTCATGGGTAGGCAAGAAGTGAGGCAGCTCATCCAGGAAAGGGAAGGGAAAACACAGGATCCTGGGAGCTTTAGCTCAAGATTACGGCCTCAGAGATCATCCAGTCTAAGAGGGTCCAGAAAGATCTTTCTCCCACACAGGGCTGGGTCCAATATAGATCTGACTCCTACCTGTTTGAGGACTTCCCCCTCCCATGGGCTTCTGGGTATTTTCAGGGAGGAAGACTTCCTGTAGGGTACCTCTTTAATGTCTTTAATGTGTACCTCAGCCTCATAGGGCAGGAGAAAGGGGCTTGGGAAGAAATGCTGTCAGTGATTTATCTCCTGGCCTTCCTTTGTGTCAGCAAAACCTTTCCAGTTGTTTCATGGCTGTTCTCAGAGCTGCATTTCTGCCATACTTTCTTAAGAACAAACATTATGCAACATTGCATCAGTACTTTTCTCTGCTTTCCCCTCATTGGAGCTACATCCTTATGTACAGAGTTGCTAGAATGTGGGAAAATTCTAGCTCATGAATATGTTCTGCTGGCAATCAGGAGCAAGCTACCTCACTATGCCAGGGAGTCATGCTCATGATGGAAACAGACAGATTGTCTTCCTGTTGGGATGACTCTCCTGCCCTACAATTCCCCCAAATCTATCCATTGCTCAAGACCCAGCCCCAGACTCCAGAGCCCAGCAGTGGGGGCTCTGCTCGCCCACCCCGGCACCTCCACCCGCACTGTCTGTGGCACTCACGCTGAACGTACTTTCTGCCTTTTTTGGTAGTTATTTGTGTCAGCGCCTGGTAGCTTTTGGCAGCTGCGGACTGTTACTTACTTTTCTTAGAGCTCATCCACCAACTGCCCTGCTTCTGAGAAGTGGTAAATAAATGGAACAGGATGGTTGACTGCACCAATAAATGCATCTGCTTCTCCTCTGGGACTAGTACTCTGCAATGGGCTGGCCTCTCTTTCTTCTAAGATCCTGTAATGTTCTAAAGAATAGTTTCCTTCTCTTGAAGGAAAGCACATCTAATTCTGACAGAACCAATGTATAGGTCAATGATGTATAGGTCCGTGAACTATTGCTAATTTTTTATTTGTAAAAACATGCTTGGCTCATCATCAGGGAAGACAGAGAGAAGGCTAAAATACAGAGGCGTCTTGAGTAAATTATTGAATGAATAAGGGACTAGTGGCAGAAGTCTAGACAACAGGAAGCGAGATAACAAGGAGAAATAGAAAGAGGAGTAGAGATGGAGAACCCCGTGGGAGAGTTAGAAAAAGAACCAGATAACAAGGGAAGGCGGAAAGGAGACCCTGGACCGATCAACTTCTGAGTCAGCAATTCTAGTTATACTAGAAAGTTGGCTTCATATTTCAGAAGTAGAAAGGCACCAAGAAGAGAGAGACTCAAGGCAAGTCTGGATTCTGATATCCACTTACCTACTTACTATGTGACTGAACAAGTGACTCAGCCTTTCTGAACTCATTTCATTGTTTTAAAACCTTCTTTTGAAACAATTTTAGATTTAGAGAAGAGTTGCATAAATAGTACACAGTTCCCAAATATTCTTCTCTCAGCTTCCCTCAGTGTTAACATCTTTCATAATCATAGTACCAGCACGAAAACCAGGAAATTAACATGATTCAGCAGCTAACTCAACTATAAGCCTCGTTAGGGTTTCACAGTTTTTCCCATTAGTTTCCTTACTCTCAGTCCAGTATTCGCTAGCAGTCGACAGTGCACTTCCCAGTCAGGTCTCCTTCTTGCCTCCAGCCTTGATAGCTCTTCAGTTGTTTTCATGCTTCATGGCTTTGACACTTTTTGAAGCATCGACTGACCTTCATTTGGTGTGCCTGATGTTTCCACATGACTAGATTCAGGTCTGCATTTATGGCAAGAGCACCATAGAGGTGATGCCATGCCCCTTTAAAGCAGGAGGTACAGGTGGATATATCTCAGTATTGGTCAAGGTAACCTTGAGATCGGGTCTGTAGCTGGGTTTATCTACTGTTCTAGTCTCCGTGTGATTAGCAAGTATCTTGAGGAGAGATGTTTTGGGGCTATGCAAATACCCATCTCCCACCACATTTACTTCCAGCCAGTAACTTTAGAATTCATCATTGGTTCTGCATGTAGCATCAACGGCTGTTGCTTTCTAATGGAGACTCCCTACTGCCTCATTTCTTCAACTCTCTTCATCATGGTAATTCTTTAAAAAAATAAAGTTTTACTAGTTTTAATTATGTGTACACATGTGTGCTTGTGTAGGGGTGTGTGCACATGAGTGCAGGTGCCTGTGGAGGTCAGAGACATTGGATTTCCCTGGAGCTGGAGTTATACCTTGTTGAGAATATCCCAATGAGGATGCTGGGAATTGAACTTGGGTCCTCTGGCAGAGCAGAAAGCAATCTGAACTGCTGAGCCATCTTTCCAGTCCCTTCATGATAAATCTTCTATAAGGATACCTAATGCCACCACATTCCATTAATTTATTTAGTATTATATCAGTATGGGCACAAGCATATTAATTTTACTTTATCGTCAGAATCTAACACCATCATTACTTATTTACTGTCTAAACTTCACTTTCTTCATCTACGAGACAGGGGTATCAACAACAACTTTAAAGTGATTACATGGGGTTAAAAAATATGGAGATAAAGCCAGGCATGGTGGCAGTTACCTTCAGTCCCAGCACTCAGGAAGCAGAGGCAGATGGATCTCTGTGAGATCAAGGACAGCCTGGTCTACATAACAAGTGCCAGGTCAGCTGGGGCCTGTCTCAAAGCCAAAGCAAAAAAAAAAAAAAATGTGGAAAGGTCCAGCCCAGCCCAGAGTGCCTATTAAACACAGGGGAGCTCCTTTCTTCTCCTTTCCTTTTGTTTTATCTTTCCTTTCTTTTTCATGTGTCATATATGCACATGTTCGTGTGTGTGTGCACATGCATGAAGAGACCAGAGGTCAAGTTAGGTGTCTTCTTCAATCCTTCTCCACCTTGTTTTTTGACACATGGTCTCTCATTGAACCTGGAACTCACTGACTCAGCAAAGCTGACTGGCCAAAGATCGCAAGGGCCCACCTGTCTCTGCCCCCAGCCTCCCAGGGTCCTTTCCTTTCTGTGTGGAAAGTCATGCTAATTTGGAGGTAAGGCCATTGTAAACAGATGAAAATCTGAATGTAATCATTCCCTTTAATGTAACACAGTTTGGTAAATGATTCGAATTTAGCTAGCCCCAGGCTGCTTGGTGGAAACTCCTCGGAATCTGCCTGTGGTGACTACATGGACTGACTTTTTAATCAGCATGCCCATAATGTGTATGAAAACAGATGCTTGAGAATACTTGAAAATAGTCTGTTCTCTTAAGTAGTTTAAATGTTTTCCCAGAAATCTTATTTATGCTCTGAAGTTGCTTAGCTAAACTATTTTCAGAGATAGCCCAAAGCATGCCTCGACCCAGCTGTGGGTCACACCATCTCTAGCTCTGTATCAGTTAATCATTGATTCATCTTTGATTCCCAGGCCATGATGGTGAATGGAAGAAGTCCAAGTTTGATTTAAAATTAGATTTTTAAAAGTTCTGGCAATTCACTTGGACATTCAGGTCTAATTTTTTTAAAAGACAAGAAGAGGGTCTTAAAGATGTGAGCATGAGTAGATTTGGAAATTGAAAATAAGTTATGAAACTGTAGAAGCCACGAGTAAAAATCATTCAGTTTATGGGAACTTTCACTTTCCTGTCCATTTTTATCAGCAAGAAAAATCAAGAACATCAGGAGACTTATTAGAAAAAAACACAACTCTGGGGCCTTGTGGTTTGCAAGCTTTCCTGGGGACTCCTAGTCATTCTGTCTTAGTTTGGGGTGGGACCAGGACTCTGCAGCTGTAACAGACATCACCTCCAATGCAGGTGAGGGGCAGGAGCCTGCAGTGGTTCAAAGCCCTAGATCTGGAGTCAAAATACATGGGTTTGGATCCCACGATGACCTCAAATCCCCTGTATAACCTTGAGCCAGTGACTGTCCCTTGCACCTCATTTTCTCTATTGGAAGGATGGGGTCCATGTCAATAACTGTCTCCCAAGGTTGCTGTAAAGAGCTAATAGTGGTACATGTGATATAGTCTGTGGATAACAGACCTCTCACTACATAGACCAGGCTGGCTAAAATCTCAGAGACCTACATACCTGCCTCTGTCTCCAGAGTTCTGGAAGCAAAGGCATGCACCACCATACCTAGAAATGGTATTTGGACAAGTCAGGACACAGAGCCACTGGGCTCAGCCAATAATTTTCTCCACTGGGCCTCATGGTCACTGACATCTACTTTAACTTCCAGGGTCTTCACTGGCAAGCTATGGGGCGGAAGAGTGTGGCAAAACATTAGAAAGGGCTTAAGTAACAAAGACTGATTGACCCTTCCTCAACCAGAGATATATATGACCCATAATGAGAGGGTTTGTTGGCATTGGACAGAGATTACTAAAGACCAAAGTCAGAAACTGCTCTACTTGTGGAACTCAACCAGCCAACAACCAACAATACCCTGATTAAAAGAAAACTCTGGGGGAGGGTACATTATGAAGAGACAGAAAGACCCTTTAAGTTCAAGAACACAGCATGTCTGACCCAGCATTCCCGGAGCCCTGTGTCTCCTTCCTGTCTCTCTTCTTTGGCCTAGGCCACAGAAATGCCAGTCATTGTTTCTTTCCTTCTCACTGAGTTCCTAGATGCCATTTGAAAGCTCCATCCTCTGTTCTCATACTCAGTCATACCTGTGCTGTTTGGAATTGGCTACTGGCTTGATCTCAGAGGTTTTGGGGTGACTTTCTGGGCTGAGGATCCCGAGAGGGGAGGGTGATTCATACCCCTTAGTGACTGACTCTATATTGGGATCCCAGGTGTTATTTTGCTGAGGAGTGCTAATGGTGAGAGGGGAGGTGGCCAGATGTGGCCAGAGGTCCTGATCCCAAAGCTCTCAATGGAGACAGAGGTCTTTAAAACACTGTTGGAATTGGGCATCGTGGCACATACCTTTAATCACAGCACTTGGAAGGCAGAGGCAGGCAGATCTCTGTGAGACTGAGGCCAGCCTGGTCTACACAGCAAGTTCAAGGCCAGCTGGGGCTACAGGGACCTTTCTCAAAAAAGACCAACAACACTCCAAAACACTGTTGGGAATGAGTGGAGGGGTCTAGGGGTTGAAATATTGGTGAATTCAGCAAAGACAGGGAATACAGACAAGATCAATCCAACTTACAGGAAGGTAGGGTGCAGTGAGAAGGGAAAACACAGTGTGGTGTCAATCATATTGCTGAGAAGGAAAACAGCCATTGTGGAAGTGGCAAGACCACAGGTAGAGGAACTACCAGACAAGAAAAACAGGAAAATGCATATAAAATCCATACATGGCGGCACAAATACAGAAACATCCAGAGTCATTCCTTACCTCATTAAATCTCATCAAGAGGTCTTCAAGGGTGTTGTGCTCATCATTCTGAGAGGTGAGAATCGATGCTGAGATGGATGCTTTCAGGCAGGGCAG
This sequence comes from Nannospalax galili, assembly GCF_000622305.1. Taxonomy (NCBI): domain Eukaryota; kingdom Metazoa; phylum Chordata; class Mammalia; order Rodentia; family Spalacidae; genus Nannospalax; species Nannospalax galili. The sequence goes on from NW_008355723.1 coordinate 443,803, forward strand.
GGACCTCTGGCATTCAGGGGAGCCTAGGTCCTGGGTTAAGAAACAAAGGTAGTCCATGGGCAGGACCTTGCGGTAAATGCTCTGCTCCTGCTCTGTCAGGATGCTGGCGACTTCCTCGGGGAACTGAATGAGGGGCTGGAGATCGATCAGTTCCTTGCTGATCCCAGCTGAACTTGAAGGGAGAACACTGGAATTGGCCATAGAGGTGCCTGGTTGGCGTTCTAAAACAAACAAACAAACAAACAAACAAAAAACAGAACTCACTGTTATACTAAGATCAGTATCTCTGACACTAGGTACTTACTGGAGAGACAGTCAAATCTTGCAAGTTTCTTAACAAAATCCTTTGCTTAGTGAGTAAATTCTACACTGTCACGCTTATTACGAAGATTTTTCTCAAATCTGTCCTCCCTACATCCCTGTGAGGTGGAGGTGGGGACTTGGTTTTCCATTTTCAGAAGCAGCATTAACCCAAGACGTCATTCTCCAGCAAGCTCAGTATGACATCAAGAAGCACAGCATGACACTTGTAGACCACCATTTGCTTCCTTATCTTTTTCTGCTAGTCATCAGAGTAAAAATAAATAAGTATGAGGGTGGGCTCAGTCAATTGAACTGGAAGATGAAACTAAGCTGTGAATGTGTATGTTTATTTGTCAAAAAACATATAGCCTTGGGGCTGGAGAGATGGTTCAAAGGTTAAGAACGCTGGCTGCCCTTGCAGAGGACCTGGGTTTGACTCCCAGCGCCCTGGGTTTGACTCCAGGGGAATCCAACATCTTCTTCTGACCTCTGTGGGCATTGCATGACACGGATGCACTTATATACGCACAGGCAATACACTCATCCACATAAAAATAATAAATTTAAAAAAATGTAGACCAGGTACCCAGGGCCCTCTACATGCAAGGTTTCAGAACATCATGGTTTATTCTATCATCCCTACACCTTCAAAAACTTCCATTTCACTGCGGTTCATTTGGGAGTTTGCAAGAACAGAACAATCGATACAGGTAAGGAAGGACTAGGTCATAAGGGGATGCATTCAATTAAATGATTGTACTCCATGTTACAGCTGGTAGCGAGGTGGTAGAAGGAGACAGGAAAGGTGGTGACAGGTGTATTAGAGAGAAATTCCAAAGGCAGATATTTCTGGGCTCAATGATTCCCTTAATTAGATCTGCCATACATGCTTTCTCTCTATTTAGACACCCTCATGCTTCTTAGTCACCTGCCAAAACTCATTCATCCATGACTCGTTCATTTACAGAACCATCCATTAATTCAGCAAAATTTGAAATATCTATGATGAACCCCAGAAGAGAAAAATCTCTCCTCCTCTTCTTCCTCCTCTTCCTCTCCTCTCCTCTCCTCTTCTTCCTCTCTCTCTTCTTCTTTCTCTCCCTCTGTCTTAGGGTCTGTCTCATGCATCCAAGGCTGGCCTCAAAATTTCAAACTTGCTATATAGCTGAGGATGACCTGAACTTCTGATCCTCCTGCCTCCACCTCCTGAGTGCTGTGATTATAGGCATATGTCACCATGCCTACTTTATATGGTGATGGGGATTGAACCCAGGCCCTCATGCATGCTTAGCAAGCACTCTACGAACTGAGCTGCCTCCCCAGTCCTGGAAGAACAAGCTGTTTTGTGGTCATATGAGTTTGTGAAATGTCACACATACCCCTGGAGACACTTGAGGCACGCTGGTACACTGCTACAGGTTCCAAAGGGTTTGCAGTAAAGAATCCATTTGTATTCGCTTAGCCTAGTACACGTTATCCAATATCTATGGCATCATTCTATGTGACTAGCATCCTTGGAACCTTTTCAGGAAACACTGCCATGGGATCCAAACTACCCTTGATCTCCATCTAGTGTATGTCTTTCTCTCGTTGAGCCTTCTGGGAATCTTCTTCATCACTGCTATAGGAGGACCTCATGCTATGTGCCAGAATCTATCCCTGCCATCTGGCTGTTATGACACCTTTAAGTGGTTCTTGTTAAGATAAAGCCTGCCTTAGCAGGTTCTTGTTAAGATAAAGCCTGGCCTGGCACTAGCCCTAACCCTAACCCTAACCCTAACCCTAACCCTAACCCTAACCCTAACCCAACCCTAACCCTAACCCTAACCCTAACCCTAACCCTAGTCATGGACCTGTACCTAGGCCTAGCCCTAATCCTGGCCTAACATGGCAGCTCAAATACAGAAACACCCGGAGTTTCTTTTTCTTGATGGCACCATATTACTCAATGCTGGGCAGCAGTCAAGTTCCAGAAGGACTTCCATAACATTCAGACTTCAGCGTTCTTAGACTCTTTGTGCATCTATCTCTATTGAGGAAATCTTTTGTACACCTACAAATGGCTTCTATGAATCACTGAACTCTGAAGTTATTGTCTCTAAACATGACCTCCTTCTTTCCCCATCCTCGCATAGCAACTGCAGTGTTGACAGGAATCTCTGTTGTCTGGGATCTGATGATCTGCCCTCAACTCATTCTCTCTGTTGTCTGTGACCTGATGACCTTCCTGCCCTCAACTCATTGTCTCCTAGGCAGCTCAACTGCCTTTGAAGCATTCCATAAGAAAAGTTTTCAATGTTATTTGCTATTTAATTAAGTAAGTTGTTTCTCTTTTTGAAGACTGCTTTCAGACTAGTTGAAAACAGTGAAGCTGGGCACTGTGGTACATGTCTGGAACTCCAGCACAGGGGAGGCTGAGGCAGGTAGATCACAGGCTCAAGGTCAGTGTGGATGAGAGTCAGTCTGCAGCCATACAGGGCTTCATAGTAAAACCCTATCTCAAAAAAAATATGAAGAGAAATTGTTACTATTTAGTGACTTTGCTCTCTGCCGATACAAGCTAGATGGTTTAAACATGTTCCAGGCAAAACTTTGTCTTCTCTATAAAATCCATCATACCAACAAGCTCACATCTGTTTAATTCTAAAAGTCAAACAGATGAGTAAGGGATTCACTCTATACTTTATCTCTCTCTTGGACCAAACTACCAAAAATTCACTGCAGCAAAAAGTAAGAACTACCAAATAATTTTTGGTTCTTTATAAGTTCATATTCAAACAAATTAAAATAACACAGATGCCCAAATCTAGCCAATATGGCTTTATATGCCAATTCTTTTAATAGTTTATAAAATGACTAGATTTCCTGAAAACTGAGTCAGAATTGAGCCCGATGACAAGGACCATTTGGGGATACAGATAATTTATGCACAGTGGAATTAGCCACATATAGGAACTTTTCTCAAAAATAACCAACTCTGAGACATGATTTTAAAATAAAATACTACAGAGGAAATAAAAGTACATAGAACTTATGAAATAACTTGTCTAATATATGAGAAGAGATGGTGAAATAAAGTATATAAACAACATTAAGATGTTATAACGGAAACAACAATAGCTCTTGAGATATGAGTCACTGTTACAATGATGAATCAAGTGACTGGTGACAACCAAGGAGTCTAAAATAAAACGATAAAGAAGAAGGAGCCTAGTCAGTATATCACATTCAAAGCACAAATCAAAGCTAGAAGGCTTGAAACATATGTAAGTCTTTGACTAGTGTTTCTGAAGCAGGATTGCTCAGGGATTTTTATACATGTGCTGCAAAGAAACATCACATAAGTTTTCCTTGGGGCAATATTCTGTCTCCTAGGTTCCATGCTTTTCAAAGATACCATATTCCCTTTTGTCTCTTCCTTACTGGGCCCTCCTCATCGTCGCATACTACACTGCCCCAACCTCAGCAGCACGTCACTCCAGCCTCCCTCTGCATAACCTGATGATGGGTTAATGACCTCAGAGTTTACAACTCCTAATCCTCCCCTCTCTTCTGTGCACCTACTGGAACCTGCAGATCTTCTCTTGCAAAACCAGTCTTAGAAAGGTTCTGGTTGATAAAATTATCTACCTCAGCTAGGTGTGATGACATATGCCTGTAATCTTAGCTTTGGGGAGGTAGAAGCAGGAGGATCCAAAGTTCAAGGCTGGCCTAAGTTATATGAGCCTGTCCCAAAAATCAACACCAAAACAAAAATTATCTACCCAGTTTCAGTCAGTGATATCAGCTCCATGATTTTCTGTAATAGTTTTTCTATAGCCAAATAGATATATGGAATAAGTAACTTCAGATTCTGGGTCTCTGCTCAAACAAAAGCTTCCACTGGGCCAGGACAGCTGGGGCTACTAGGAGACCTTGTCTTAAAACAAACAAAAACAAAACAAAACAAACAAACAAACAACTTACTATAGTAAATGCTTTCTATGGATTAGTTCAGGATATTAGGTATTTAAAATTTTTAATTTGTTTATTTTTATTTTATGTGTGTAAGTATTTTGCCTGCATGGATGTATGTGTACCTGTGTTGTGCATTGCCCATAGAGGCCAGAAGAGAGCATCAGATACCCTGGAACTGGAGTTATGGATAGTTGTTTGCTGCCATGTATGTGCTGGGACCAAAACTGAATCCTCTGCAAGAGTAGTCAATGCTCTGAGCCATCTCTCCAGCCCTAAGATATTTAAAAATTTACTGTATGTATGTATGTATGTATGTATGTATGTATGTATATGTGTATGTATTGATGTATATATTTTGTGAGTATGGGTGTTTTGGCTGTATATCTATCTGTAAGTGCATCACATGCATGCAATGCCCAAGGAGGCCAGAAAGAGGGTATTGGATCCCCTAGAACTGGAGTTACAGATGGTTGTTGGTCACCATGTGGGTGCTGGGAACTGAACCCCTCAGTCCTCCGCAGCCAATGGCTCTTAACTGCTAAACCAGTCACACCGCCCCCCGACCCCCCGCCCGCTGGCTGGTGGGTTTTTTTTTGTTTGAGACAGGGTTTCCCCGTAGCCCCTGCTAGCCTAGAACTCTCTTTGTAAAGCAGGCTGACCTCAATCTGACAGAGATCAGCCTGCCTCTGCCTCCCTAGTGCTAGGATAAAGGCATGAACCACAACTCAATCTCACAGGTATCAGCCTTCCCCTGCTTCCTAATAAAGGCAAGTACTGGGATTATATGTGTATGTATTGTGTATATGTGCATGGGTGGCATGTGTACCACACAGTGTGTGGAGGTCAGAGGACAACTTGCAGGAGTCAGTTTTCTCCTTCTACCAGAGACTGAACTGAGATCATCAGGCTTGGCAGTGAGCACCTTTTCCTACCGAGCCATCTCGCCAGCTCCCAGTAGATTCAGTATCATCTGGATTTTACTCACAAGAGCTGCATCTTACATAAGGTAAAATACTTAGTAAGTCAGAGCTGGCATCTGAGCAGGGTCTATTTGTGTTCAGAGCCCACATCAGGATATCACTGCTTTGACCCATCACTCAGCATATCACCTTGACATTCCATTCATAGATGCATCTCAAGAGATTTTAGTTAGTGTAAAATCAGTTATTTGTGCTTCATTACTTGGAGTGAGCTAGTGAAATGACCTCTTCAGACTTTAAAGGTAAGGATTTGGCCAGAAGGTAGATAGTTCTCATCCTCATTCAACCTGAACCATCTCTTCAATCACCATACCACAGCATGCATAAACTCAGGTGGGCCCTTTGTAAATTCATAAGATATTTATAAGAACATCCCATGCTATAAATCAGCATTTTCCAAAGTGTTTTATACTGGATTTATGCAAAGTATGATTCTGGATTAATAATTCAGGGAAAATATTGGGTTAAAACAAATGCAAAGAGGCTTTTTTCTTAGCTACAGGATTTCTGAACACATTTAATAATCCCCACAGGGCCATATATATTATCACATAGCCCTCCTCAATCTTGCTGTCTGTCTTTGCATCATTAATGGTATCACCCTCAGACATTCCCAAAAGGTCAGTAGGGGCCAGAGGATTTTGTGAAGCTGGTGGTTCTAACAGGCTTCTTCTGCTGGAGTGCCATGCAGAGATGAAAGGATGATAGTGACTGTGCCTACTTAGGAAACAGTCATTTATTCCCCATGGCTGAAGCCCATTTTAAGAGAGATGAGATGCCACTGCAGAAAACCAGGAAGGAAGAAGTTTCATTTTCTAGAAAGTACAAGGAAGCATATGTATTGGGACTAGGGAGATGAGTCAGCGATTAAGAGCAGTAGCTGCTCTTGCAGAGGACCCTGGTTGGATTCTAGCACCCACACGGTAGATGACAACCATCTGTAACTCCAGTTCCAGGGGATCCAATTCCCTCTTCTGGCCTCTGTGGGCTTTGAATGACATGGATGCATGTAGGTAAAACACTCAGACAAAAAATAAAAATAAATCGATCAAAAAAATAAGAATGCATGTGTGTTCATGAAGGACTCAATGCACCTAGACCTCTGGGTTTTGTCGTAAGTCTAGGCATCACCACATTGTGAGGGATGGGAATTCTAGGCCAAACCATCTTTCTTTTGAGATGTTAGTCTCTCTCTCTCTCTCTCCCTCCCTCCCTCCCTCCCTCCCCTACTTTAATCTACATAGGACCATTCCCAAAGACCATTCAGAACAGCCCAAACTACCCAGGTAGACCTGGGGACTAAACTTCTAAACTTGATGAATGTTTTTCCCTAATAGCTGTCCATCTAGTACCTTTGAGAAATCTGCCCAATAGGGGTTGCACTTAAGAAAACAGAGCTGTCCAGAGCTTGATCCCATCCAAGTGCGTTCAACTCAGGCTAAAGTTCAGCAAAACCTACCACTTCCCACCTACTTCTCTTTTTACTTTTTATTTCCTATCCAAAGTGAAAACATTTGGTCTCTTTTGCTGTGCTTCATAGGAACACCTAGAGTTTACTGTGAGATAACCATTGCACACATCACAAGCAGGCATGGCTACTCTTATTTTACATAAGGTTGGAGCTCAGTTGTTATGCGACTTGCCTAAGAATCTAGTTTCCGAACCTGAAGATTCTGGCTTCTATCCCAGGAGTCTCTGCTACACTACACCAAGGTGGAGCTTTGTTGGATGTGTTCAGTGTCCAGGGACCAGCCTTCACATCAACTGGTTCATCTGAATAGATGTAAAAAGAAAAAAGCAGAACTTCCTCTGCTCATTTACGGAGGGCCTACTATGTGCCAGTCTGTGTTTCTGACCACCCTGATGTTGGAATTTGGTGAACAAGAAAGGATCCCTGGCAGTATAGAAGATCCTAAGAGAAGACACAGGTAAACTAGAAACACAATGATGCCTGTTAGAAGGTGGTAAAAATGTTAAGGTGGAAATCAGAAGGCAGCTTCAGAATGGGGTTGGAGCTGGGCTTGGTGGTTCTTGTCTTTAATCCCAGCACTCAGGAGGTAGAGGCAGGCAGATCTTTGAGATAGAGGCCAGCCTGGTCTACATAGTGAGTTCTAGGCCACCTGTGGCTACAGCTGTGAAACAGAGATGGGAAATGTCAAGCAATTTCTTAAAGATAATCTTGCTACCAAGAGCTGGGTCTAGAAACATGGCCTTAAAATATGTGCATTTTTACACTGAGCATTTTGAGGGATCTTCTGCAGAGGAGAAACAGTCTCCTGATTTTCCACTGAGTGACTGTCACACAGACACACAGACACAGACACACAGATGGGGGGGAGAGAGAGAGAGAGAGAGAGAGAGAGAGAGAGAGAGAAAAAAAAACATATACACATCCTTTGCTTTTCTGGGTTGGGTGTGAGGTTACATTGCACCTTACAGGAATCTGAGTTTAGAAGGCATTCTCTCCACAAGTCAGCTAATTTCCAACTTTTAGGATTTTGGATTAATACTTGGGAGAATCTGCTTTACGGTTCTCCTTCTGAAGCTATTTCATTTTCACTGGTGAAAGGGGGTGAGCTAGGCAGAGCTTGGAAAGCAACCAAAATTGTAAGCATAAATACCGCTTATCCTAGCCATTCTAATTCTAGGATTTAAAAAAATTATTTATTTATTTATTTATTTATTTATTTATTTATTTTTATGTTATTTTTATGTGTAGGAGTGTTTTGCCTGCATGTATGTAAGTGCACCATGTTCATGCAATGCCTGCAGAACCAGATGAAATCCCCTGGAACTGGCTATTAGCCATCATATGGGTTCTGGGAATTAAAATTGGGTCCTCTGGAAATGCAGCTAGTGCTCTTAACCACTGGGCCATCTCTCCAGCCCCCTCTAATTCTAGGATTTTATCCAATAGAAATTCTTGCAAGAATATAGACCAAGGTAAATTAATCTGTTCTGAAACCGAAATTTTTTTCACAACTAATTTAAGTGAAGAAACTAAAGTGAGAACAATAAATATGACACCACTGAGGGAAAGAGAATTGATCAGCATAGGTCTGCTTATATATCTGTCCAGTACACACAGTTCTGTTTTACTTAAATTTTTACAATGTGCCTATAACGTTACTTAAAGTAGATAAAAATGATATCTGAGAAATTTACCCAGAGAACAAAATACCAATATTCTCATGCTCAGAAAACTGCTCTATCTTTGAGCTGTTCAGATTTTTTTTTTCCTAATGAATGTTGCAACATTGCTTTTGAAAAGTACCTTATTTAGGGAAGAAAGTAGGAAACGTTTCTTATATGAACTATACTTTCCTTTTATAAACTTTGAGTGAAATCTGTAGACAGGTACTTAAAAAAAAAAGTTAAACTTGCTGTGCTTAGTGGCACATGCCTTTAATCTCAGCACTCAGAAGCAGGTGGATCTGAGTTCGAGGCCATCTGGGGCTACAGGGAGACCCTGTCTCAAAAATACTGAAAACAAAAGGTTAAACTTTAGATTCTCAACTGTACATCTAATGATACAATTTCAATTATATAAAAATAAATCAGAGAGAAGGACATTGATTTTTTTTAAATAAAAGATTCAAAGTTGGTTTAAAAACACTAAATCTCAGGCATAGCTAAAAATTGATATCAATGGGAAAGATTCAGAAAAAGGTTAGCAAATTGATGACTCTCTCTCCTTACCTGTTATTGGTTTTCAGAGTAACAAAATCAATCTTTCAGCAAAGTGTGTCTGGTTGGTCCCAACCTCCTCTAACAAAGGTGAGTTCACAAAAATCAATGAAGCACATTATTTCTAAATCATCACTTAAAAATAAAAGAAAACCAGTATGTCTAGACTAAAAGTTAAGAGATGTTTAGGTAAAACTATCTACTGGTCTGAAAAGTCTCAAAGGGGAAAAAAAAAAGAATTCTCATAAACAAAACACCAGTGCTGTCCCTGTTTACCAAAGAAAAGCATGATATAAAACATATAAAGAAATATAAGGAAGAGAATTAAAATAATCAACAATTTTCCTGCAAATCATCTCTACTAATATTTTCATTGTAGCATTTTATGCTTTTTCAATATATGCATAGTATAAGAAAACATACACATTTACTCAACTCTAAAACTAATCTTATGTATGATTTTTAAAGACTCTTTAACAGTCCATGTTATGTATATAATTTTTACCATTTTAAATAATACTGTGATAAGCAACTGGGTAAATCATTTTTGTGTTTATTATGCTACATGTCACAATGAAAGAAAAATACCTATGTCTATAGAGAGATTCCCAGGGAACAGTGCTTTCTTACCTTTTTTAAAGGTATCTCACGTGTATCTTTTATCTATTTTATCGGACAAAATTGATGAGCCTAAATTCATATGGCAAGGTATAATAATGCATTTTCCTGGACTTGGGAAACTGACTTTTTTTTTACCTTTTAAAAGTTTATTCGAAGCCAGGTGTGATGGCTCATGCCTTTAATCCCAGCACTCGGAAGGCAGAGGCAGGCAGATCTCTGTGAGTTCAAGGCCAGCCTGGTCTACATAGTGAGTTCCAGGACAGCTGGGGCTACAGGGAGACCCTGTCTTAAAAAGACCAAAAAAATTATTTGTTATTGTTATTGTGTACATATGCATGCCATGATACACATGTGAAGGCTACAGGACAACTTTGTGGAATGGTTTCTCTCTTTCCATTTTTATGTGAGTTACAGGGATTGAATGCAGGTTGTCAAGTTTTGTGGCAAGCATTTTTTACCTGCTAAGCCATCTTGTTGGCCCCCAAAGTACTTTTTCTATCCTTTCTAGCTTGGCATTATCAGCATACTCCATCAAGGCATAGTCTTTTTGAGACAGGGTCTCCCTATAGCTCTAGCTGGCCTAGAACTCAGTAATGTAGACCAGGCTGGCCTTGAACTCACAGAGATCTGCCTGCCTCTGCCTCCCCAGTGCTGGGATCAAAGGTGTGTGCCACCATGCCTGACTGCTGTTAGCACAGTCTTAAAGACTCTTATGCATAAACATTGCTGAACTATTTAGCACTCATGTTCACTTAAAAAAAATCAAGATATAACACTTCCTTTTCTAAGATGCATAATTCAGTATGCTCATGGAGTTCTGTAACCATGACCATAGCCAATCTCAGGACATATTTATCATTCTCCCAAATATTTAAACTTATACTTGTTAGCATTCACTCAACTTCCCAAAGCCTCTCTCACATGGGCTCCTGACAACTGCTGAACTACATTCTGTCGCTATGGCTTTGCTTATTCTGGGCATTTCATATAGTGGAAGCGCAAACCATGTGGCCTTGTGTCTGGTTTCTTTCACTTAGCATAATGCATTCAAGGTCTATCGGTATGGTAGCATGTACTAGTATTTCATTTCTTTTCAGGACTGGATAGCTTACTGTATGTATATGCCACATTGTTTACTCAACAGATGATAGACATTCAAGTGATTGAAATTTAGGGCTATAAAGAGTAATGTCATTAAAAACACTTGGACATTTTTTGTGCATTTATAAATGCTTTAATTTCTCTTGGGTATATACTTAGTGGAGGCTGACAGATCATATAGTAACTATGTTTAGTGCTTTGATTATTTCTCAGAGTGACTGCGCTAGTTTACATTCCCTTCAACAATGTATATTTAGAGCTCCAATTTATCCACATTCTTGTCAGCATTTTCTTTCTTCTCCTTTTCTCCCTTTTCTTCCTGATTACCTACCCTAGAGGGTATAAAGGGGTAACTTATTATGGTTTTGATTTACATTTTTCTATTGTCTAATGATGTTGAGCATCTTTTTGTGTGCTTAATGGTCAATTGTATTTCTTCTGTACAGAGATGTCTTCACATCCTTTGCCCATCTTTGAAATGGAATTTTTTGCTGCTGAGCTTCCGTTTTCTGTATATTCTGAATATTGATTTGATATAATTTGGAAATATTTTCTCTCTCATGGCCTCTAGTACAGCAGGGAGGAACAGGGCCCCATGAACCCCCATTTCCATATATGACTAACTATTGATAGAGAAAGTCTTGTACAGGCTCAGTACAGATACCTGCACTGATTTGATAACACCAGTTGGCATGCCAACGTTGATAGGAGAAATTTCACAAGGCCCCGTCTCTAGCTGAAGAGCTACAGGTAACTGATGGCAGCAGAGAAGGGAAGAACCAGTTTTCTCCAAGGATGAGCTCCCTGATAAATTATCCACTCCCAAGTAGTCAGCCCTAAACACATGTACACACAAGCACCACTAAATAGACTCAGTAAATTATATATATGTATATATATATATATATATATATATAAAATCAAAGACAGGTCATGAAATTAAGAGGGAGTGGGGTAGAATGTGGAAAGAGTTAGCAGAGGGGGGTTGAAATCATGTATGTATGAAAGCTGAGTACTTCACATAGATGAAGATATCAATTTGAGGAAAGTTTCCTTCTATTTCTTTTTTTAACGAAATGCTAGAGTTTGTAAAATGCTTTTTCTGAGATGACTGAAATGATTGGGTGAGTTTTGTCCACTATTTTATTAATAAGTATACTAAACTGGTTGGATTTCATGTTTAGATCTACATTCTACATTTGATACAAAAAAACTACGTCTATTTGCAATCCTGGTTCTAACTTGGCCCTGATGTTAGACAAGAAAAAAAGGCAAAACAAGATATAACTGTAACCGTGACTTCAAATACAAACCATCTGACAATTTTAAAAAATTACGTTTTTTTAAAAAAAGTGATACATGTTGACCCCATTAATCTTTGGTTATACTTTCTTTTTTGGTGTTTAAGACCCTACAGTTGGCCCAGATAAAACAATTTATTTTTACTCTTAAGGTCGTTTGAGGATCTGTTCCTCAGGGGTCACATGGGCTTGGGAGGAGCCCCTGGAACCTTTCTTTGACCAGTTCCGCCTATGTGAAGATAAGTCAAAGGTCCTGCTCGACCATGACTGGCTTCGCTTGGAAGCATGGTGGAAATGATTCCTCTGTATTGACCCTCCTCTTTATAGACTGGACACTGGTTCAAGTCCATCTGGTGGGGTCTCCATGGCCTCCCTGCTCAAGAGGACAGATGACTCACCACAGTTACAGGACATTTTGAGAGATGCTCATAGTCCCCTGGAACTTAGTTGACCTAGAGGGCAAGGAGCAAATGTCTTTTATGTCCCCCTGAACAAATTAGTATAGGCCTCAAAGTATGGCTGTTAAACATCCAAGAAGGTTAGTTCCACCAGTCTGGTCCTTTTAATTACCATATGCCATGTAGATAGAGCTTGGGAAAAGACCAACTGTTCTCAGATAAACCTTGCCTAGACATATATTATATTCTTTGATCTGGCTGTATGTATAATTTGTCAGTAGGTTGTTGACCTAAAATGGTTCCCTCCAGTTTCCTAAAACTAGCTAGGCATTGTTTATTTCTCACATTATCTAACCCTTCCACCATCGTTTCCCAAATAATACCCTTTTCCTATGGTCACAGCTCTCTTGAGCTCCTTCTTTCTCTTTATCCCTTTGGTTCCTTGTATAACCTTCCCTTCCCACCTCCCCTTAAAATAATCCCATTATTATCCATATCTCCTTTGTTAACACCTGGTTTCTACTGTTCCTCTCTTTCAGATTCTTTCTTTTCCATTACTTCCCTGGTTCCTCTTCATTATCCTGGTTCCTGTAGTTATGTTTGGATACATATTAACTTATAAGGATTTGGTGCTAGGATTCACATATGAGGGAGAACATATACCATTTTTTTTCTGAGTCTGTGTTACTTCACTTAGTATAACAGTTTCTAGTTCCATCCATTTACCTGCAAATTTCATGATTTCATCTTTCTTTACTGCTGAGTAAAATTCCATCATATAAATGTACATTTTCATTATCCACTTATCAGTTGAGGGACACTTAGGTTGCTTTCCTCTCTTAGATATTGTGAAAAGAGCAGCAACAAACATGGACGTACAAGTGTCTCTGCAATAGAACTGGAAAAATGAACAGCAGACCCCAATCTTATCTAAAAGAATATTGACAACCGATTGCTGCTAGATGAGGAACAGTTGATGTTCCTAAAACAAGGCTCTCTAGATAGGGTGACTAAATTCAGCAGATGGACAAGCACTGGAGAATGGCTGGGGGTGTCGACAACACAGTGGACAGTAACAGGGATGACAGAGTATATGGGCTGCAGTATGTGGGAGGGGGAGGCTATGGAGGGTGCCATTTGGGAAGTGGGTATATAGATGAATAAGATTGTGTGGGATGTTCTGTATGATATACACACAGAAAAATCAACAAATTAAAAAAAGACATATTTGAGGAGGAAGCATAAAAATTTACTTCATGTTAAATAGTAGAGGTGATATACATTACCAGTGAAACCTACCTGATGACTTTATATCCATACTCAGGTACTAAGGATCAGAGTGTAACTGACTATGACAAGTAATCATCAGATACTTAGAGATTACAGACACTTGTGCAAATATCTAAGTGTTAGTAGCATTAAAAATATAGGAAACAGCATATTTTAAAATGAAATGGAGATCTTCTCTAAAGGGTTAAAAACTCATTCACTTTTATCTCTTACAGGGTTTATACTGAGTTCAATATTGTATAACTGTATTAAGTCAACTGTGAACCTAAAAATTTACAGCCACTGTTGAAAGAGATGTATCCTTCCTCTGGAGTGTATTACTGAATATGTTAAAGCTGTAATGAAATGCTTCTTATAATCATGTGGTTATTACATTTTAAAAAATTAAAAAATTAATTCTTCAAAGCATAAAAATTTGCTCCTTAATAATTAATACCTGTGAAAAACATTACCATTGAAATCTACCCGATGACTTTATATCCATGCTCAAGTGCCAAGGATCTCAGAAAGTAACCGACTCTGACTAGTAATAATCAGATATATAGAGATTACTACACTATTGTAGCTTTCTTCTTAACTCTACAGCTGTGGCACTTATTTCTGGGACTCCTTACAATTCCTCATCCTGAACTCACAGCTCTCAGTCCTTTGTTCATGACTGTTTTATCTTAAGAAGGTTCACCTTCAGCTGTAACCATCATAGCTAAGCAGATGACTTGCAAATATACAACTCTGTTCTCGACTTCTTGCTATGATCAAATCTGGATGTGTCTGTTGGGAGGATCTACTTGAACACCCAGATCTTTCAAAGTTAAGACATCCAAACTGTAACTGGGTTTCACTTTTTAAAAACTAACACCTTCTTTTCCTCAGACACCAAATTCGAGAAGCCTTCGCTATTTCTTCCTCTCTGTCTGGGCCAAGTTTGCATCCATTCATCTATCAGTGTCTCAACCACCCTGTCCTTTCCTTCCCACTGTCACAGCTTCTCTTAACTTCCACCTGCATATGTTTACAACAGCCTGTGATTGTCCTGTGCTATGAAAGACCAAGGAGAATCCTTATGAAATTCTCATTAGATCAAAGTGTGGGGGATCAGAAAGGCCACTGGACCCTATGAGAGGATGTTCATGATGGCAACATCAGGCAGGAAAAGGATAGAAGCCAGCTCAGTGAAATGTGTAAAGAAAACAACATTGTTTATACAAGTCTGAAAGAGCCCTCACATTTCCTTCCTGAGGTCAGTTTCTTTCTGATTTGGTATAAAACAGTCATTGGATCTGAAAAGACAGCTATTGCCTTCTGTCTTTGGGGCCTGAGCAGAACAGAGAAGAAAAGTCTTGGCTCTTACAGCTGGATGTGGACAGCTCAGCTTGCCATATCTGGCGTCTGTGACCCAATCCCGCCCCCCTCCGCCCCAGTAGATGGCTGCCACGACTGGCTGTGCAACCCAGCGCTGTAGGCCTGAGAGTCCTGGTACCTCCTCTCACTACAAATGCCTCTTTCTACCAGAGGCCTCCCAGAACTCCATAACAAGTGAAGAAGATGCTCAGGAGTGAAGTGTGGCAGACCCAAGTTCAAATCCTGCTTTGCCAACCCTGTAATCAAAGTTTCAAACTTCCACAGCACAGACATTCATCTGGCCAGCTTCCTGTGAACTGTTGGCTAGAAGTACAAAACATCACCAGGAAGAAGGTACAAACCAACACTCCTAAACTCTTTACAACTATCAGCATATCCTGTGTATCCTTAGTCTATCTCTGAAGTTAGAAGATTAGAGATATCTAATACAGTCTTCTAACAGCATGCCAAAACAGCCACCTACTAAGCCTAATCATAGGGCCTTGGGTTTGTGGACCGGAGCAAGCCAGTTTGGAGCAAAAAGAGAATCACTCTGGAAAAAGGGGCTTAAAGCTGCCAGTCATCTTTCCTCATCACAGTCTCTTTATATCACTGATATCTGTGGAGACACCAACTTCAAGTCTGTAAGTTTTAGTTTTCTAATTTTTGAAATATGACTCTAATTCTACCTTACTAGGTTGTTTTGAGAATTACATAGAATATAATTGAAATACTTAGCACAGTGACCAGGCCACTAATGAAAGGCCTTCATGTTTCCATGTAAATTCCAAGCAGGTTGTTATATACCTTGGGCACGTTGTTAATATTTAGTTGCTTATAAGTACATGGGAGTTGGAAAAGGGAGAAACATACAAGCCATGTGGATCCTTCATACCACTTAAGTCTAAATTACTCACTGGTTTGTTATTTCTTTCAGGGCGATTTCCTTTTGGTCTACACTTATAGATATAAATATAAAAGCACTAGGAATTATATAGTCTGACAGCTGGTTGATACTATAGAGTTACCCTGTGAACCTTTTGCCTGAAGGAACCCATGTGACCATGTCATGCTCCCTCTACAACCACCAGAACACCACTCTGGTCACTTGGAGCCTGTTTCATAGTTGTTGACTGCAGACCCTGAGCATCAAAGAGTACCTCCAAACATTTCATCAGTGGAGGGTTTCATGATCCAGTTACAGTGGATCATGAAACTGAGACTGGGGGATTGTAGACAGAAGGTGAGAGAGAAAAGGTTACAGTTCTGCAATTATGCGGCACAGCCAAGACTGAAACCTAGATTTTTATTCAAGATTCTATCTCAAGAAAATAAAAAAGTGGATCCTGATGCTTGCCATCTTGGGTGAGGCCACAGATTCTTGCTGGCTCTGGGACCACATTTCCAGTTGCAAGAGGGTTGGTGTTAGGTAAGGCACTTAGACCAGTGAATGGCGCACAGTGCCTGATTCAATAAATGATGGGTATATTGTTTGATTTGGGTTTAGAAATCTGTGAATTTGACTAGTTCAGATCAAGAGTTCAAAAGCTGACTCAAGTAGACTGGGTGAACTGACCATAACAAACAATGTCATCTTCTAGGCTTGTGATGAGGCCTCAAGATAGAGTGGAACAGACAGAGCCAAGGGATCAAAGATGTGGAGCCCTCCATGGGTAAATTAGAAGGTCCTGGAAGGGACACAGCAGCCACATCAGTAGATTCTTCTCAGACAGCCAACTTGACCTCTCCAGGTCGAGACACATGGGTGAAACAGAGAGAAGAAGAACAGGAAAGCCTGCAAATGGACTCCCTGGCCAGGCTGCTGTGACTCACTTGTGAGAAATAAGGTGGTAACTAGTCTCTGCTTTCTGTGTGTCCTTGCCATCTCCTCCCTTCTGCCCCCTTTGCCTTCTTCCATCCTTTCTTCCCATCCTCCCTTCTTTCCGTTCTTTCTCTCTTTTCTTAGGAAAGGAAATTTTTGCATTAAAACACCAACTTTTTCAGGGCTGAGCTAGAGCAGGATAAAAAAGAATTGCCTCTACATTACTCAGCAGAGTTTTCTGGGAAGACAGAAAGGCCTAGGACAGGGAAGGTGCTGACCATGGCTAATACATTTCAGAATTATGGGAAGGTCCTGGTGTGGATAGGAGAAAGTAACCCAGAAGGCAAGAGCCAGAAAGAGCTGCTGTCCCAGCTCCCTGTCCTTCTGCAGTTTGCCTGGACAATAGTTAATCAATTTATATTCATTACTTCATTTTATCCCATTATTCTCCAAGGCCCATTTTACAGGTAAGATGATGAAACAGGAAGAGAGGAATTAAGTAAACCTCCCGGATCACTCTGTGAGTGTGTGAAAAAACTTACAGTACTATAATATATACCTTATACACTAGTGGTGGAATAGTGACATTTTTATCTCAAGGGTAACCAACAGCTGTCTAACTGGACTTAAGGGCCACTCACTAGGAGGCAATTCATGCCTGGCACTGTAAACTTAGCTAAGTATCTATAGCTGGAGAGGTCATAGACCTTAGAGGAGAACTGACCACTGTCACTTCCTAAACCAATATAATTTCTAATTGTATTCTAAACACTTATCCTTACATTCATAGATAAGCATAGCTCTTACCCCCTCATCAAAGAAGCTTCTTTATGCAATAGATGGAGACTATCACAGATCAATAACTTGTCAAACTGCAGAGAATATGTGACCATGGAGTGCCCGGCCCCAATTGATATATCTATAGTGTAACCCCTACACCTAAGGCTCAGAGAACATCACAGAAGACAGAAAGATGGTAAGAGCCAGAGGACCAGAAGGACTGCTGCTAGACAGTGTCTTCCTGACAGGACAGGGAAGCTGTACCCACAAAACCACAATAATATGATGCCTAAATAATGACACCAGTTGATGTGGCAACATGGATGGGGAAATTTTACAAGGTCACACCTTTAGATGAAGAACTACAGGATGGCCGCTGAGAGAGGGAGAATCAGTTTTCTTCAGCAACAACCTCCCTGATAGGCTATCCAAGCCTAAGTGTTTAACCCTAAACACATATTCATACTAATGCCACGAAATGGACTCAGTCAGTTGTTTTCATATGCATATATATGTAACAATAATAATTAAAGAAGAGGTCAGGAAATAGAGAGGGAGTGTGTGTGGGGGGGGATGTGGGAGGAGTTGAATCAGGGGAGGGAGGGAAATGATATAAATATAGTACTCATATGAAATTCTCAAAAATTACATTATAAAAAACCAAATAATTGAATGGGGAAAACCATTTTAAATTTTAAATTAAGTTTTAAAGTTAGCACACAAAGTAAAGAGTTTCATTATGGCATTTTCATATATATGCATCATTATACTTTGTTCTAATAACTCCCTGCCCCCACCCCATCCTCTTTTCTCTTCAAATATTCCCTCCTCTGCATTCACATCACATGTGCTTCAATACCCTTTTCCCCCTTAAACAACACATTCTTTTTGTTTTGTTTTGTGTGTGTTTTTGAGACAGGGTCTCCCTGTAGCCCCAGCTGGCCTGGAATTTACTATGTAGACCTGCGCCACCACGCCCGGCCTTAATATTTTATTTATTATTTTTATTTTATGTGTATGAGTGTGTTGCCTGCATGTATGTGAGTGCACCCATGTTGTGCAGTGCCACGGAGGTCAGAGGAGGGCTTTGGATTCCCCTGGAACTGGAGTTAAGGATGGTTCGTAGCCACCGTGTGGGTGCTGGGATTCAAACCCGGGTCCTCTGCAAGAGCAGTCAGTGCTCTTAACCACTGAGCCATCTCTCCAGCCCCAACACTGATTTCTTACAGGTAAACCAAAGTCAAGATGATGAGCTGAATCTAGCTCTAGAATAATTCAAGTCATGCTTCTGTGAGCTCTGGATTTGTTAGCCTGAGCCTTTAACAGTTGAGCTGTCCCTCCAGCCCAGAGCTCTGGATTTGTAACCACGAGGATTCAGCTCCTAGCTGCTCTGTGCCTTGGATTCCTATTTTAAATGCCCCACCCCTGCCTTCTGATAGGCTGTGAACATCAGGAAATTACAATTTTATTTTTTTAAACAGCTCCTTCCATTCTTCCCAAGCAGCGCTTAACATAGTAGCTAGCCCACAGCAGGCAATAACATGACTATTTATTGAAGAAATAATTCTTCAATCTGCCTGCTCTTAAAAAAAAAGGTCAAAACAGAATGTGAAAATCACAGCCATAAAGTTTTACTACATTGCATATAGGAAACCAAACTATTAAGCTGGAAAGAGTGATAAAGGATATTGAAAAGAGAAATCAAGATTGGGAAAGCACCAAGACTCTATCCATACAAAATGGGAATGCTCTCTGGAGCCTTTCCAATCTTGGAATCTGTAACACACTTTTAATAGGTCTGACTTGGTTTTCGAATCCCATTTTCAGGGGGATAAATGGTGTATGTTACTGATTCAGAGCTTGAGCCATCTGTAGATTGGCAACTGAGTGTTCAGATATTTCAAAGGACAAACTGAAGCCCACACAGTCTCAACCCACTCGAGCTAAGCTGTGGAAACATTATGTTAACCCACTAGAAGACCCTGGAGGCTCCCGCCTTTGCCGTTAGCTCTGCAAGACGTCTGGCGAGTTCCAGTTTGGGCAGGGGTTTGTTTATTCTGCTTGGTTCAAGTCAAGGTTACAGATCCCTAATGGTTTTAGCGTCCCTAAAGGTTTTCCACATTTGGGCAAGATCTATGCTTTCTGTCAGCTTTGAAGGGTGGGGGCTTTGTTCCCGGCACTTTGGCTGAGTGGGCTACCCCTGGAGCACTCAGATGCCCAGACTCAAGGAAGAAGTTGAGCAGCAGCTTCTCTTGGCACAAGTGTGGAGACTTTTTACAATGGTGCTGTGCTGTAGTAAAAACGCCTTCATTCTTAGCCAACCGTAGTTTTTATTTTATTTATTCATTTTTATCTTATTGAGACAGGGTCTCCCTGTAGCCCCAGCTCTCCTGGAACTCACTATGTAGACCACGCTGGCCTCGAACTCACAGAGATTCCCCTGCCTCTGCCTCCTGAGTGCTGGGATCAAAGGCATGCGCCACCACACCCAGCTTATTTTTATTTTTTATTTTTTAATTTTTCTCCAAGTGATGTTGAATTTTCAAAACTGGCCTTTTTCTGAAACCTCTGCTTCATGCCAATCAAAACTAAGAAGGCTCACACTGGCTCTTGGACCTTTATTTTGAGCACATCAATTCCCAATACAGAAATAATCATTCAGGTTTGTAATGGCCACCCTTCTCCTCACAAAGGGTGCCTCTTGGGCTCTCGGCCACAGGCCACTGTTCGTGTGCCTTTTCTAAAATCCAACCTACTAACAGGCTGTATGGGCTCTCTAATGCTTTAGGGTCAAGCTTTTGGCTCCCTCTCTGACTTGGAACCACATTTGGCAAATGAATTTTCCCTCTTGCTGTGACGTGGACCACTTTTCTATCTCCCAACCTCTAAGCATCTTCTCTCCTGGCACCATCTCATGAATTTCTCTACCTGCTCTACATCCTGTATCTCCAGGGAGCACCCAGGCCTGTGGGAAGAGGACCTCCCAATGGTTGCAATCTGTATCTCTCTTGCCCCATGTCTCAGTCCAGCTTTCTGAATCCTTGAACTGAAGCACTTTATAGCACTCAGAGACATTCAGAATGCAATCCAGGGCTTACAGTGTGGATGCCTGCAAGGCCAGGCAGGTACAATAATGAGGTGGGCCAGGCATACTGGGAATGTGACTGACGTGTTTCATATGTGGGTCAGTGCCTGCCTGCTGAGTCAAGGGAGGATGATGACACTGTGTTGCCAGGGAAGTTAAAAGTTCTTATGAGTTCAAGGCCAGCCTTGAACATAGTGAGTTCTAGGACAGCTGGGGCTCCAGGGAGACCCTGTCTCAAAAAGACCAAAAAAAAAGTTCTTATGTTAATGAAAAGGTTCCCAATTTTGGAAACACAACAGCTGTCAAAGGAAAACACATATGGCCTTGATTTGGCCCACTAAGAATGAATTTTGCTCCCCCATACAAATAAAGCTCTGCTATGACTCAGAGTAGTCAGTGAATCTGGTTTCTTTTCCTGTTACTGTGATAAAAGTGCTCTGGCAAAAATCAACTTAAGGGATAAGGGGTTTGTTTGGCTCACAGATCCAGGTTACAGTCCACCACGGCAGGGATGTCACAATAGCTAGAGCTGGAGGGAGCTGGTCACATCACATCCACAGCAGAGAGCAGTGGACTAATCACGCATTCTAGTGCTTGGTTAGCTGTCTCCTTTATGTTCAGTCTGGGACCCTGCCCAGGCAGTGGTCCTGCCCACAATTAAGATGGCTTTCCCACATCAATTAACATAATCCAGATAATCCCTCACAGACCTTATCAGAGGCTAGCCTTGATCTAGACAGTTCCTCACAGATGTGCACAAAGGCTTGCCTCCTTGGTATGGAGTTGATGATGCTACCCATCACCGATGGGGGCCATTCATAGTCCCCTGAATTCTTACCTACAGAAGGCTCTCTTCTCCATTCAACTTCTCAGAATGCAGTTACCAGAAAAGAGCAGTAGGTTACCAGCCATCCCTCCTCTTTTCCACAAAACATTACACAGCCCTTCAGCTAATATCATCTTGGTCTTCATTTCAGAATAATCATTTATTTTCAAATCCATCACCCATGACAGTTTCTAGTGGTAATATTTTTTATTTGGGGCACAAAGTCATTCTGACTTGACTAGACTTTCTTGGCAAAATGAATTTTCTGGCTTCCTGTTCTCCACCTAGATCTCAGCCTTGAATATTCTCTGCTACTGGACTTTTGTACAGATGATCCCTTGTGCCCAGGCACTCTTCGAGCCCCTTTCCTCCTAGTAACCATCCATCAATGGTGTAAGTGTTCCTTGTAGGGCCTGCTTCAGACACCTACTTTCAGTTTCATGCTGAGCAAGGTAGGCCTAGTAAAAATGTCTTCTATAGATACTGGCTAAAAATAGTCACTGTTGGTAAATTTTTTTCCCCCACAGTGTTAGGAATCGAACTTAGGGCCTTACATATGCTAAGAAATCATTCTACCACTGTCCCCTGTAGCTAGAGTTACAGGTAGTTGTGAGCCATCCTAGGTGGGTGCTAGGATCCAAGCTCAGGTCCTCTAGAAAAAACAGCAAGCATTCTTTAACTGTTGAGCCACCTCCTCAGCACTATAAATTAATTTCTGATGTTGGTGAAGCTCATAGGAGAAATCAGATGTCTTCTTCTGTTGCTTCTTGGTTTTAGTGCAGATAAGTGTGTGTTAGCCTGGGCATTCATCTAGACAGTCATTTATTCACTCAAATATTTTCTGCAGCCTTTGCATGGGCCAGGCCCTATGTGGATTCTTCTGCAGAGTGGAACACATTTATTTAGACCATTATTGAATAGGAACTGCTGCTTCTCCCATTTGATTGGCTCTGTGCTCTGAATATGTTGTTGTAGGTGGGAAGACCCCCCAGTACCCTTGTAGATGCCCATGTGGAAGAATAGAAGCAAAACATTGCCATGATATACTTGACCTTGCAGGTCTCTATGGAAGGAGGGAGAGATGTCTATGAAACTGACCAGTTTTGTAGTCATATGAACCTGCATTCAGACTGAAGGTTCCATGTTGTACTGTATTTGTACACACACATAAACATACCTGGTGTTAAATACCTAGAAGATAATCTGGAATGTATCCTAGAGCCTAGCTTCTTAAATTGTGTGTCTCAGGCCATATGGAGTCACATAATTAAATACGGAGGTCATGAGAAGCATAGAAACAGTAAAATGTTTCTCAAAGAGTAATGACCCCAAACGACTTCAAAATCAAATGCATAATGAATCCAAGGTGTTAGTGGCAGTGCTCACTCCTGTTGTGTCACATGACTTCACTGCAGCTTTGGCTCTGAACATACAACATGTCCACTTTGCTCTGTGCACATAGTCAAGCCACACAATGCCAAGGATTGTTGCCTGAAATACCTCAGTGCAGACCAGAGTCTAGAGATTGCAGTATCTTTACTGTATGTAAAGTTTTCTGTTCTCATGGAAAACATAATGATTTAAACACAGAAAACAAAGACTTCTAATATTTTCCCATGTCATTCCTCAGCATGTAAGTATCAAATTAGTACATCTTTGGATTATATTGTGTTAGAATGTTTGACTTTGAAGATTACTGTTTGAATTGCTGACTTGCATTTCATTAAAAAAATCATTAATGAATTTTGGCTTGGGGTCAGGACAGAATTTCTAAGGATTTTTGACCCTAAGCATATCCTGTTATTTTGTAATACACATCTATGTGAAGCCATGTTTTCAGCATTAATGATTATGAAATCAAAAAACTGATCAACTCTGAAAAATGCTGAAGATGTTCTACATCCTGTAGAATCCAAAAAGAGCCAATATTTAATCCTTTATATAAAAATAAACAAGCAAATCATCTGACTAGTATATATATTTGCTTTCATCTTTAAAAATGCTTATATTATATGTATACCAGTTGCCAATAGTTCCTTAGGTAGGGTTGAGTTTTCTTATTCACTTCCCCATGTTGATGCTGGGATTTTTGTCAGGGTTGAGTTTGCATGGGCACATGCCTTTAATTTCAGCTCTCAGGAGGCAGAGGCAGGAAGATCTTTGTGAGTTTCAGGACAGTCAGGACTACATAGTAAGATCCTGTCTGATAAATGGAAAAAGCTTAAGAAGACGTCTTAAAGGTGAAAAATGTGGATTTGGGAATTAGCTAAATTTATCAAATACTGGCTTTATCCCTACTGGCTGGGAAACTGCAATTAAAGACTTGAGTTCTAGACTTAGCAGTTCACCAGTCCAGACCTTGAGTTCCAAGGTCTCTGAAACTTTTTGCACTCTCCCTTCCTCTCAGACCATCTGCAATAATGTCTGCTTGAAATGGATATTTAGATGTTTGCATATTAAGGCAAACATCTGACTGACTGTAAACTGGAAGAAATGCCACCACATTCACAGAAAGAGCCTCTAAAATGCTGACAGCTTTATGGAATCACTTGTGGAATTACTACATTGAAAAAAGTTTTAAACAGCATTTGTTATCAGATGAAATACAAAGTTAAGAAGACTTAAAATAAATAAAAATAAATTTAAAAAGAAGAGTTAAAATAGTTAATTTAGGCTGGGCATGGTGACATACACCTTTAATCCCAGCATTTGGGAGGCAGAGACAGGCAGCTATCTGTGAGTTCAAGGTCAGCCTAGTCTACATAATGAGTCCAGGTCAGCTGGGGTACATACTGAGATCCTATCTCAAAAGACCAAAAGAAGGGACTGAAGAGATGGCTCAGTGGTTAAGAACACTGGCTGCTCTTGCAGGGGACCTGGGTTCAATTCCCAGCATGTACATGGTGGCTAACAATTGTCTGAAACTCCAGCTCCAGGGGATCTGATGCCCTCTTCTGATCTCCGTGGGCACTGTACAACATGGGTGCATTTACATACATGCAGACAATACACTCATACGCAAAAAATAAAATATTTAAAAAGAGACCAAAATAAATAAATAAATAAATAATTTGAAACAAAACACTGTTAATTTAACTGTAGCTATTGGTTTCTTCATTATTTCTAGAAGACTCAATCCCAATAGGATTTTAAATAATGACTCACACTATCTTGAATTTTTTTCTTTTTTTCTCTCTCAGATATTTGATACTGACCCACATGCCATTCTAAATAGATTATAAGCATATTCCATTGTGTTCTATAAATGTTCCCATGGACAAGAATTTTCACAGCTCATTTAATCATCATTTTAATCCTTAAAACAATAAATAATTTAGAAACTCTAAGAAGAAATAGTTTCATGTTGTGAAAAAAAACCTCATTTAATTTTCATTGTAATGAGTAATTTATCTTCATTAAAATGTGTAGTACAAATTTTAACTTGAATGCTAAATTTTGTACCAATTATAGATTTTTAGACTCAGCTCCCAGTAAGTACCAGGAGTGAATGCTTAGCACATTTTATGCTCTGAAGGGAACAGAGATAAAGTCCACAGAGAATTCAGTTGAAACAAAAGGAGCTCCACAATGCAGGTCAGCACGTATCCCCTGGCGGAGGCCTGTCCATGTCACTCCAGACTCGTAAGGAGTTATAGACTCCTTATGCTTTGGGGACTTTCCTCTGTGTTTCTGGTTACTCTGCTTCTTTCAGAGATAAACACTTACACTATGCTAAAACTCCATGTTTAGTTGCCCATCTCCTCCACTAACAGTACATTCTTTAAAGTAAGGGCTACATGGTGTTAACTGCTGTATCTGTGACACAGAGTAGTTGTTCAACAAATATTGTTAAGTAAATGGATGAACGAATGGTTTAACACATGAAAACTAAGGAAAATCTAATGATGTGACAAAGGGCTGCTTTCAGCCACTAGATAGCCCTTCTCAGGTGACCCTTAAGTGCTAGTGCTCTGGGCCCACAGCCAGGAACACCAGGGAGTACTTTTCCTTCTCAGTGTACACTATAACTGAGCTAAAAGCAGAGCCAGTAAACTAAGAACAATCAAGGGTTGGCCTGTGGAGGTTCTGTAAAAGACTATCAACATCATCACTACCACCACCACCATCTTCAGGGACTGCCACCGTCTCAAGATTGGAAACATATTAGGTACCAGGTACTATGCTAAGTTCTTTATATAAATTATCACATACAATCCTGAAAATGACTACATTGAATTGTTGTTCTGATTCTCATTTTACCAATGCAGAAACTGAAGGTACCAATTTAAAACTACAATGTTAATGTCGAGACTCAAACCCAAGAGAGAATGACACTCACGTTCAATGTTTCTTAAACAATGAAGCAAGTCAGAGACCGATTCTCTCAATAGGACTAAGAGAGTCTAACACTTATCTTATTCATTCTGAGCCTCTCTCACCACCCCATTTCAACAAAGCCTCTGAGTTGTCTCTCTTCCCATTTCATTTGAATGTGAAGCCCAAATGGTCTTCATTATGGTCACTGACAACAGGCGTACTGGAAATGAGGGGCTTGAATCCATCAGAATCTTTACATTGGCTTCTCTTCAAAATTAGAAATGCAGCTTGTGCACACGGAAATTACAACTGCAACAGCACAGGGAACAGAAGGTGACCAGTGCATGGCCTCTCTTGGCAGTAACCGCTCTGATAGGAGATGAGGACCCTGACCCATTCTCCCAATTACTGCATGGTGCACTGTCTTTAGTTTTGTTTTTCGACTGGTAATCTTTTCAGCTTTAAATACTATTCCTAAACTTCTCCCTTTGGTTTTCCATTCAGACGTATTTCTTGACTCCCCCAGGGTAATCCGGCTGCTGTTTTCCTTTTCTAATTAAATTTGCCTCTTTCAGGATAAGCATGATTCCTTATTCTAGGTAGTTTTTCTTAAATACTGAAAAAATTATCTTTTAGGACCATTTTTCACTTTTAATATTCAGCAAGGTCTTGGAGGAAGCCTTGAAATCTACTCATTATTAGATTAGATTTGGGTGTAGCATTTCAAATAACTCTGGCAGATGAATTGCTGGAATATGTAACAACTTGACATTTTAATTTGAAACCCAGAGTGCCTGTCTTGGCACTGCTGTCCTCAATAATCACCTTTCTGAATTCACTGATTAGAACTCAACTGGCCCCTAGTTATTGCCCTCCCTCCCTCCTTCCTTCCCTCCCTTTTTCTCTTCCTCTGTGTCAACACTTTGACCAAGATACAGGACAGAATGTTTTCTTTTCATAAAATAGTTTCTGAGAGCAAAATTAAGACAAATAAGCATTGACAGTGACCCAGTTCCCCACTTAAGCTAGAGACATTCATACCTTGGCATAGAGTGCCATGGTGAGGTCTCACCTAACTGTGGACTCACTCCTAGATTACAGACTCAGAGGTTACCTATGCATGGGATCCCTTTCCTGAATGACACCTGTCTACCTGGGGCCCCAGGGAAAAGAGGTTTTTCCCCATGTCCACTAAACTTCCTAACACCGTGACAAGCTAGTCCTACTTCAAACCAGCAACCCAGTGTTTTTCTGAATTCAGGTGATAAGTAGGTGATAAGCAGGCCTGAAACCATTATTACATCTTCTCTGGAATGAAAACCATTATTTTGCAAGCTGAAAACTGCAAATGTGATCTGTGCATTCTTCCCAGAGCTGATACAACTCTAGGCTTCAGTGGGCAGCTAATGAATATTTCTTAATCAATTAACTGGTACAGAAATATACCCAGCTTCACATTAAGGTATATTTTTAAACAACCCTAAAATAATTTCAAGGCAGCAAAGTAATAAGTCAGGATATTTCTTTAAACAAACTGAACTCTTGGAATTGGAACTATGTGCATACCTTCTCTGCCTGGTAGGCATGTAAGGGGTAATTGTTTTGATTATGAGGAAGTCACCTAAGACAGCCGTTATAAACAAAACTATTTATGAGGTATACTCATGCATTTCAAATGTGTATGTTTTCTACTATGACTACTTGTTTTAATATTCAAAGCCATTAACTTTTGAAAAAGACACAAATAGGATATACTTATTGCAGTAAAAGAAAAAATAGTTTGAAAATTTATCAGACTTTTCTATCAGAAACAAAATGTCCCTTCTTTTCAAATAAGAATATCAAATCTATAAAGAATGCTTTTATGTTCTGCCTATAGAAGAATGATCAATAACTTTAAAATAGTTATTGCTATACATACAGACACACTCAAACATGTTAAAAATTAACAGTGGAGATTTTCTTTCCCATAATGTAATTTCAATACCAGTAACTAAATTTTGTACTGGTTAAATGTAATATTTAATCACTTAATTTACAAACTTTACTCAACAACAGTGCAAGAAGGGAAATCTGTTTACTGCACTAAATTATATCATCTGGTGCCACGTGTACATGTAAGACTGCTCAGCTGCATTATCTGAAAAATTATCATCATTATATTTTTATTTTTCATTTTTCTATTTCAGTGCTTTGTATTTCTATGGATTAACTCACCTTTTCTCTCCATTTCTACCTTATCTTGTGGTATTTTTGTTTTGTTCTGTTTTGCATTTAGAGAGACAGGTCTTGTTCTGCAGCCCAGGCTGGCTTCAAGCTTGCCATCCTCCTGGGCCTCATAAGTGCTGGGATTATAGGTTCGTACCTGAAAATACCACTGCACTTGGGTGCTTCTTGATCATATTAAAGCCAGTGGTCCTTTTGACTGTCACTGCTGTACAGTGTTAGTCCTAAGATTCTAAGAAGATTGATGAAAAGAGGGGGGAAAGGCTAAGACCAGGAAGCAAAGAGAGGTTAACTATGCCAAATTAGAAAGGCACAAACTCTCCATTTGTCTATTTTGAGACAGCATACCCTTGCAATTAAGGGCACACTCTGGCTGATCAATGCATTTTCCTTTTTTTTTTTTTAAATCAATGCTTTATAGCAGAAAATATCTCTGAAGGGGCTGGAGATATGGCTCAGCACTTAGAAGCGCTTTCTGTATAATCATGAGGGCTGGAGTTAGGATACCAGCACCCATGCAACAAGCTGGGTATCGAGCACAAGCCTGTTACCCCAGCTCTGTGGGGTATGGAGGTAAGAGGACTGCTGGGACTTGCTGGCTTCCACTCTGGCTGAGAAAACTCAAGACTCGGGTTCAGGGAGCGATTCTGCCTCAAAGAAACAGGTGGAGAGTGACAGAGGAGGGCATCTGACACCTTCTGGCTTCTTCTCACACTCACAGCAAGTGCTCTTGTATACACACACACACAGACACACACAGAGGCACATTCGCACACACAAATAAATAAATCTTTAAGAAAATGTCTCTCTCTTTGGGGCTGAAGAGATGGCTCAGTGGTTAAGAGTACTGGCTGCTCTTTCAAAGGATCTGGGTTTGATTCCCAGCACCCACATGGTGACTAACCATCCATAGCTCCAGTTTCAGGGAATCTGATGTCCCTTCTGACCTCCATCGGTATTGCGTTTACACACGTACAGGCATAATGCTCATATACATAAAATAAAAATAATAAAATATTAAAAAAGAAAATGTCTCTCTAAATTTGGGAAACTTTCAACTTAGTAGGCCGTTCCCAGTGATCCCGAAGACAGAAAAGCCAGGCATGTTTGCGCTCTGATTGTCGGCCATTTCTGTATCGTCCCATACACTATGGCGAAGGATGCAGAACTCTGGACATGCAGACCCTGAGTGAGACGCTCCTGACTTGGGAATATTGATAAACCGCTAGGCCTTCTCTCCCTCCATTTCCCCTACAGGCTGCTACAGTGCTCAGAGCCACTTTCAGGAGGGGAGTTCCTCGGTTCTCTGCAAGCTCACATAGACAAGAAGAAAACCCTGCATAGCATGATCTCCCCGCCCCCACCTTTCATTTATCTTTTGTTGTGGTAAAATACATACAACGGAGGCTGTGCTTTTCAAAAGCTTTTAAGTGCAGTTTTACGTACATTCACACAGCTATGTCACCACCCATCTCCAGAAATCTTTCCTCTTGCAAAACTGAAATTCTGTACTCACTAACCCCACATTCCATGTTTACTAGGCTCCTCAAAACCACCATTCTACTTTCTGTCTCTACCACTGTGATTACTCTAAGTGCCTCACACAAGTGGAATCTCTCTTTACCCTCCTCGCCCTCTATCTCCCCCAATTCATTTTCACAGACTTCGAGCATGATTTCTCCCCAAGGAGGTCATCCTTTTGATCCTCTCCATTTCCTTTTCTCTCTGGGGGAAAATTTAGTCTCATTCTTTTCCTTTTCCCTTCCTTCATCCCATTTGTAAGCATTCCATTTTAAAAAAGTAACTGGGATAATTTTCTGATTATTTCATAAAGGCACGAGTTTCAAAGTATAATTAACCATAATGAAGAAATGCAGCTGCCAACACAAAGCATTTCAGAAATAGCTAAGGGTTCTTTTCAAAGTCCCATGAAAGCTTTAAGTCTTTACTCTTTTTCAATTAAAATTATTTCTTTTTCACAAGAAATGTCATTTAACCTGCTTCTAATGGCTCCCACCCTGCAATCTGCTGAAGGCTGACTTTCAGCATTCCTGTGCTAGAACTTTCCTTTTAACTCCATGAGAAGTCTGTAGATTTCCGTTATATATGGGTTAAAAGAGTTTTGAGGACTAGAGTCTAGGAATCAAACTACATTTAGTACTGCTTCTCCAAGACAGTGTCCAAAGGTCCATAGGGTACCTGAGAAATAAACGTCTAGAACAAGATCAGCTTATAGACTGGAGACTGATTGTGTCTTAGCCATTCCTTATAAGTTTTTTTTTCTTTCTTTCTTGGTTTTCTTTTAGACAGAGTCTTGCTATGGAGCTGAGGCTGGCTGCAAAGTGATGATCCTTCTCCCTCAGTCTCCTAAAGTGCTTGGACTGTGGGCATGTGCCACCAGGCCTGGATCCATAATAATAAGTTTTCATCAGCAGTTATAAGATGAAAGATGTTGATGAAATCATACCATAGTACACATACTGAACAATAAAAGAAATGCCAATCAAAGTGCAGCACCCACCTACCTCCTCCAGATCACCTGGAGGATGATGTTGGTATATGGTTCAAGACCTACTAGCCAACATACAGAGTCTATAGATTCTGTCAATTCCCTGTGACCTTGAAGGTTCACGTGTTTTTTAAAACTTTTTAAATTGACAAAAATCATGTTTATTGTGTGTAATACAATGTTTTGAAATACACATGTACAAATATTGTGGAATGACTCATTTGAACTAACTGGCATATGATTTATCTCATATACATAATTTTGTGTGGTGAGAAACCCATCTTTTTTATGCATATTTTTTCTACTTCAGGTTGAAGAAGCATATATTTAATTAAGGCACACTGAAACTGCAAACCCCATGGAAGAGCAGAAGTTGAAAACAGCTTTGAAGAGAGCAAGCTAGAAACTACAAAAATAAGCCTAAATCAGGAAGCACCCAGCTAACTGTATTATTCAATATGAGAAACCATTAAGAAGCTATAAGACAGAAAATTAAAGAACTTCAACTCTTACTTAAAACACTAATTGAAAGATCACACTTAGCTGATGGTCTAGTGAGTCTCCAGCAAAATAACGATTTATGAGACTCCAGTGTGAAGAAGTGAAATAGCAATCGAAATCAAGTTACTGTTGGGACAGCAGGTGTACTGAGCAGTGTTTATGCTTCCTACAGGTCTATGGAAGACTGCACGCATTCCTGCCTTGGCTGAGACCCTAGATATCTGTGCGAAGAATGCAGGGGGAAGAAAAAGGGTAGCTTGCTGACTTTGTCTTTTTTTGAGGTCTTACTTTTCAGACCATATAAAACATTAACCCCCTCTCCACACTTCAAACACTTAAGAGTATTTTATAGTCATGTACGGTACTTTACTCTCTACAATTTCATATTATTCTTTGATTACTTTGTAATACAAGTCTAGCCTTCTCATAAATACATGGCAAGCATGCAGCCCGACAGCACTTCAGTAGAGTCCTCCAGAACACCTGCACTCGGAGGGCAGAGCATGGGTATCTGCTACGTGCAGGCTGGTGAACTCTCATGAGGTCCTGGCATACACTTACATGCATTGAAACCATGCCAGTTCCACATGCTAATCTCAGCTCAATGTCCTGGGAAGAGCACTATGGAGAATGTAGCCTGCTAGTCTCTGGGGGCCACACCAGAGTGGAGAAACCTTTAATCCTGTGTATGGAAAATTCCTTACCATGTAGACAGTATAAGCTCCATGAGGGAAGGAATGATGCTTTGTTCCCTTTCCAGCACCTGCACCTAGCACTTTGCAGGCAGCATACATACATACACACACACACACACACACACACACACACACACACACGATGAAATGCATATGAAACCAAGTTTCTCCTCATTAGCGCCTTGGATTAGTGTTTCCACATTGTCTTTTCCTTCCATTAATCATTCGAAGTCAATCCCCAGAAGTTAAGGTGAATCTGGAAAATCATCCAACACGGCACTCAATATGCTACATAGGGAGACCCTTACCATGTAGACAGTATAAGCTCCATGAGGGTGGTACAAGGAAGGTTGAAGGTCAATGAAGGAAGGTCATTGGCCAGCTAAAACCAAGTTTCTCCTCATTAGCGCCTTGGATTAGTGTTTCCACATTGTCTTTTCCTTCCATTAATCATTCGAAGTCAATCCCCAGAAGTTAAGGTGAATCTGGAAAATCATCCAACACGGCACTCAATATGCTACATAGGGAGACAGTGGCATCCTTTTTGGGCCTGCTCAGGGTGAATGTGTGGGTGGTACAAGGAAGGTTGAAGGTCAATGAAGGAAGGTCATTGGCCAGCTAGTCTTGGCCTCAGGGTTTGCTGTGGAGGGATAATATCTACTCTTTGTGACAGAATAGCTGGATGTCAGATGGAACTCTTGGTAGCCCTCAGGCAGCTGTACCCAACGCTGCATGGTCCCTGTCTAGCTGGTAGCATCCTGCAAGGGAAGGCTGCCAAGCAGTTTGTGACAGCTGTGCTATGAGCAAGTTTCTGAGGTTCTCTGGTGCACTGCCTTTTCTGACCTGCCTGTCTGCCTTTTGTGGCAATAACAGGGAAGTTCGGATGTTCAAGTGCACTGAAAAATGGTTCTTGGCTTTTCTTGTCAATAGGAGCCTACTGATTCTATATGTGTATTTATCTATATTTCACTCTGTTCCCAAACACCACTTATTTTCAATGTGACCACATGATTATATTTGCTTAGCCTCTTATAGCTGTTGATACCTCTTTTGGACTATTGCCTGCCTGACTAACAATGATAATGATAATAATAATAATAACAAATTTTAAATTAAATGACTGGAGAGATTGCTGAGTGCATAACAGCACTTGCCTCGAAGTTTGACAACCTGCTTTAATCCCTCAAACCCACATGGTAGAAGGAAAGAGCCAACATCCACAAGCTGTTCTCTGACCTCCACATACCCACTGTGACACAGCTGTTCACATGCTCATGCACATACACAAAATAAATGTAAAAAAGTTAAAGACAGGATTTAAAATTTTTTCTGTTTTTGAAAACTTCAAAATCTTAATGCTTATTACTTGAAATGAGATTTAATGGAGATTGACTACCTTTTATATTCACCCAAAGCAGTTACTTTTACTAATCTTTTACTTAAGAGTTATTAACATGTGAACTCAATTTTCCATCAGGAGATGCATAGTGGCTAATTACATTATTCTCTAAAGGCAAATACAAAAAGATAAAAGTTAAATTTCAGACATTACCTTTCAGCATCATTCGTCCAGTAGATCCTCCAAAAGTACTGAGAAGGCCACTTCTTGCTCCCAAAGAGGTGGTTGCCTCTAGGAGAGAGCCGGTGACGTACCGAGAAATGGATGTTCTTTGGAGCGTGGCACGGTACTCACATAAGGTGTCTCGGACACATCGCTTTAAGCACAGACCATCTCTAATCCTTCCAAGGGCTGGCTCTGAGGCTGGGAGCTTTGTGAAGCAATGGAGAAGAGATCCAACTGTATCTTCTGTTTCTTCTCCTTGCCTTACTGCATTGTAGATCTGTGAATAGCACAAAGCACAGGAAGTATTAATCTAGTTTCTTAGAAAAGCAAATTAACTTGTTGACAAAATGCCAAGATGACTTATTAAGAAAGAAGGCTCGGTTGGTCTAAGCACAAACACTTTTGAGCTCTGCACTCATGCATTAACCTGAACATTCTACAGACACCATTTATTTGGAGAAGCTATGTGTAGTTATGAAATAGGCCATTCAAACAACTCTGCTATCAAACAGAGCACTTAAAGTTGCACCAACCAAAAATACATTCGGCTCAAATTTCTCCTCCTCCACAGGAGAGCAATGCTCTTCTGTAGAGAGACAAGGACAAACCTTTCTCTCATCTTTTTGGACTCTCCTGTATGACTATTTATGTCTGTCTGCCTCCACAAATGCTTCAGCCTGATGTTCACTGGGAATTTTTGCTCCTGAACAATGTAATGTGAGTACGAGAGGATCACAGGCAAGGAGAACTTCCCCATTTCTTTCCTGGGCATAATCTTCCTAGCTATCAAATGAGATCAAAGTCTTTGAATCTTTTATTCCCTTCCTCCCCTCTCATCTACCACATTCAAAGAGTTGACAGCCTGTCCACGTTTCTTGCACTGTCTGTCCTTTTCTTGAATCTCCTTCCCATTCTAGTGCAATCGTTCAAAGTGGTTGAACATAGACCCTGCTCTATGGAATTCACTGCAGCAAAACCCACAGGCAAGTGCAAAGGGTAGCACACGCTGCTTGTGTGGTAGGACTTTACAGTCTCATTTTGAAGAAGAGGCCTGAATAGTATGTTGACACTATTATAGGAAGGTGTTGGGCTTTGTAAAGTGTTTTGGAGAGTTAATATGTGTTCAGATAATATGTGAATAATATGGAAGAAATGTCACAAGGAGGGAAACCTATATCTCTGTGATGGTGGAAGGAAGCCTTACTACCTTACACAGTATCTATCACAACAGGCTGAGCAGCTTGCTTTGGCTGACTTCAAACCAACGATAGTTATTATGTATTTAGGCACAGTTACAGTGCCAGGTCTGGGCAAATCAAAGAGTTTCTACTCTTACAGAAATCATAGAATTGCAAAGTGCTTATGGCAGGGTGACAAATGGAGGTTTCCCTTTTTAGTAGCATCAATGTCTAGGAAAGAGAGACCTTCATATGCCTTCTGGGTTATTCATGCAATCCCTGTGGGCCTGTACATCCCAATATCTACCTTAACTCTAAGAGACCCTCTATGCATCAAGCTGTGTTGGTTCTTATGAGCCCCTATGATGATTCTAGAATGCCTATGCCATTCAAACTGGGCTAAACTTCACTAGGTTTCTACTCTTCTTTCCTCTGCCAGCTCATATATCCTTGCCATTTGGAGGCACAGGGTGAATTCTCAGCCTCTATTCTCTGTCATTAAACTTCTGGAGGAGGTCAGTATGGCCATGGAGATGGTGTATTGGGTCCCAGTCCAGGTTTTGGGGTGAGGTTTTGGAGGAGATGGACACCTAGTTCTGCCTTGGCTGGTCGGAGAACTGGTCATGAACATGAGCATGACTTGAATGCTTTGAGTTTCTTCTGTAAAGTGAGGATAATAATACCTCTTCTTAGGGACATTGTAGGAATCACTGTACAAACTCACACAGTATACTTGACTTAGTGTTAAGAAATGGCACCCATTACTATTGGGTAAGTCTCCAGGAGAGAAGGCACTCCTCTGCCCTCAAGGAATGGTGAGGTTTTGTAACCACAGAGTAGAGTCTATGTTCTACAGTGTAATGCAGTTATCCCTGTGCTTTTATGTGTGGCTGGACAGTATCATCCTAACCCTATCTAGGGTGAATGCTGAGCTCAGGACATGGTTTTCTTCTCAATGCCTCAATTTCCTTGACATTGACATTATCAAAGAGGGGAACTTCCTGCCATACAGTCACACAGGTATTGTGTAACATAGCAAGTTCCACACAAGCCCTTCAGAAGTCAATGCACCAAAAGTTCATGGAAAGGAATGCCCTGTGAGAACTGATAAAGATAACTATATTCATAGGGGAAGGAGAGTTTGGCTTGACCCTTGGGAGGCAGTTGTGACTCTAACTGCAGCAAGTGGAGAAGTTAATTCAGGAGAGAAGGCCAAGTGAAGAGGCTGGAAAATGCAGGCTGTGTCCTGCCAACAGCAAGCTGAGCAGGGTGTACAGAGCAGAGAGGCGTGGAGGATGTAACTGGGCAATGAAGAAGGCCAGGCAGTCTGAGAAAGGAGAGCCCTGTCAGAGTTTCAACTCTTAATAGAGGTAAGCAGCTCCTGGTATTTGGTATTTGTTCTTAGCAGATGAATGAGGCTAAAATGATTTTGAAAGGGAGACAGTTCCTAGTTACCAGTAGGTCACTGACTTCATTTTCTTGCTACCGTCCCTAGTCCTTGAATTCTAGGCTTTACATCATAGTGTCACAGATTCCCAATGGGTCATTTAGTCCCTTCTCCAGCTTTTTCAAGTTTTTTTCCCCCTCAAAGTCTTAAATCTAGAAGGGATGGCATGACATACAGACTCTCTGATCACAGAAACTTGAAAAACAGTAAATATTCCCGCTTTAAGAGGTTTTATATTGCCTAATGGAATATTAAAGACAATTAGAGATGTTGGAATAAACAAATTGTTGTTTTGTTTAATTGAATGTTTCTTTCTCATATTATTTGACCAAGGATTTTTCCTAAAGAACACTTAGCCTACAGGTGAAGTGCTCACCAAATAATTTGTTGTAATGTAGTAGATTTTCTTATTTCCAATTTCTTGATCTCAGTGGAATCTCTGAAATTCACAACCTCTCATTGTTCTTGAAGTCCATCCTCTTATTATCCTATGACCCCATTTCCACCTGTTCTGTGATTCTCTCCTACCTAGGGCCTTCAGGACAATTAAACTGCAATAGGATAATTAAACTGCAGTTAAAAGGCAGTTAATATAGGGAGGTCACAAACTGATGTTCAGGAGCCAGATTTAGGCAACACACTGGCTTCACCTAACTCAATGTTTCAAAATCAGTAAAGTTTATATGTGCATTTGAAGATGCAATATCCCCTGAACATTTGAACAATATGGTAGCACTGGGCATTCCCATGAGGCATCAAATGGCCAGGATTTCTCCATCACATAGAGTTCAAGTTCAACAGTTGGTACAAGTCCCTTCCTCTCTTTAATGATCATACCTGGCCAATGTCCAGTTATTAGTAGTGTGCCCTTCCCTTAGTGATGTGTGAATAAGGATGTGGTTTTTTACAGTGAATATGCACTGAGCCCCCTCAGTGTATCCCACATGTTCTTCCTGTGTTAATCACTGAGTATACAGGGAGAAAGACAGTCTCTGCTCTGAAAAAAGTTCTACCTCATCTTAAACACGAGCAAAGCAACGGAAGATAAAGAGCTCTAAGAAAGAACATCTAACATGCCTCCCTCACAGCCAGCATGCCCAACAAAGACCCCAAAAGATGACCCTGAGCTAGCAAATCCAAGTCATACCAATTATGGACAATAGAATTCAAGGGGTTTACTAGAAAAATGGTTAAGTGTGGACAAAGAGGTGGTATACATGGTAATATTTGGGGACCATGTCCAAACCAGGTTACTATTGCTTAACAGAGATTACTTACTTATTATAAAACGAAGGAATCATGGAAACTCTGCTTTCCTCATATTATTTGAGCACCGACTTTTTTTCCCCCAAAGAACACTTAACCTATAGGTGAAGCACTGCACCAAATAATTTGTTCTAATCTAATAGATTTTCCTTATTTCTGATTTCTTGATCTTGGTGGAATCTCTGAAATTCACAATCTCCCGTCATTCTTGAAGTCCTTCCTCTTATTATTGGTTCCATTTCATACAGAGCAGGATGACAAGGCAATATAAAACTTATGATTCTGGAGCATTGCTTTGTCTCCCTGCCCCACTTCCCAGCTGTGTGACCTTCTGTCTTAGTTTGTTCTTCATTGCTGTGACAAAACACTCTGACCAGTACCAACTTGGGGAGGAAAGGGTTTATTTGTCTTACATCTCCCAGGTCGCACGCAGTTCATTAGGGAGCCCAAGGTAGGAACTCAGGGCAGGAACCTGGAGGCAGGAGCTGGAGCACAGGCCATGGAGGAACGCTGCTTACAGGCTTGCTCCCTTGGCTCCTGCTCAGCCTGCTTTCTTATGCAACACAGGGCCACCTGCCCAGGGGTGGCACCACTCACAGTGGGCTGGGCCCTCCCACATCACTCATCAAGAAGATG
Source organism: Nannospalax galili (assembly GCF_000622305.1). Lineage (NCBI taxonomy): Eukaryota > Metazoa > Chordata > Mammalia > Rodentia > Spalacidae > Nannospalax > Nannospalax galili. The sequence goes on from NW_008355723.1 coordinate 481,634, forward strand.
CCCCTCAGACATGGCCACAGGCCAGTCCAATAGAGGCAATTCCCCGATTGAGGCTCCCTCAACCCAGGTGTGTCAAGTTGACACTAAAGCTATCCAGCACACCTTCCTTGGAGGAAGGTTGCTGTGCTGTTCTGAGCCTGTTACTTTCTCTACCGTACATGGACAGGGAAGTAACTGCATCATCAGGTTGTGGCTAGAACTACAGGTTCTGTCTGATGAAGATAATATGATTAGATTAGCATCTGGAACTAGGTAAATGCTCAACAAGCATGGTTTTTACAATGATGGTGACTGATAATTATGGTAGACTACAAAAAGTGCCATGCATAGATTTTCCTTACTAATTTTGGCTAGCCTTCTAAAGGAACTTGCTCAGGGCAATGTGAGCAAAACCTTACAAAATGTTTTTTATAATGGAGCTTGTTCCCTCTTATTGCTTTACAGACTTCACAACAGCTACCACGAGAAGCGCGAGCCAAGCTCATAGAAGATGAGAGCACACAGCCTCCTGGCTCTTGTTACCCTGGCTGATTAGTCTGTTGAGATCCATCCCAACAGGAGACCATCCTGGTTCCCAGATCCTCACTGCCAGTCCAGCGACTGCCACAGATACATGAGATGACCAGACAGATACTAGTTGATCCAGACTAGGAGAACCACCAGCCAATTCATATAGTGTAACACACACAGTGTCACATTATAACAAACAAGCTTCCTAAACAGCTATGTATTCACCTATTCTTTTATTTGCTTGTTTAACAATTCACTTCTGTTTACTGAGCACATACACTGTGCCTATGCCAATTGCTGACAATCCAACAACGATGAAGTGCTTCATGTTAGTGGGGAAGATGGACAGCAAACAAATAGACCAAATAAACTAATTAAAAATTGGTGACTTGGAGGTTGGGGAGGTGACTCAGTGGGTAAAGTGCTTGCTGGGCAAGCATGAGGACCTGAGTTCAAATCTCCAAAACCCACATAAAGCCACACATAGTAGCACATGTCTATAATCCTACTGTTCCTATGGTAAGATGGGAGGCAGAGATAAGAGAGTCCCTGGAAGCTCATGTACCAGCTAGCCTGGTAAACGCAGAGGCAAACAACAGAGGGACCCTTTCTCAAACAATGTGGAAGGTAAGACCCAACACCCATGCACCATGGCTCACAAATACCCATACTCACAAACATGCACACACACACACACACACACACACACACACACACACAGAGTTTCTTAAAAACTTCAAACTTGGGGCTAGGCATGGTGGTACACGCCTTTAATCCCAGCACTTGGAAGGCAGTAGCAGGAGGATCTCTGTGAGATCAAGGCTGGCCTGGCCTCTCCATAGTGAGAGACAAAAAATTATAGACAAAATAGACAAAAAATAATTACAAACTGGGCTGGAATTATAGTTCAGTAGTTCAGTGGTTGAACAACTGCCTAGCATGTAAAGGTCCTGGACTCAATCCCTAGAACTTAAGAAAAAAAGCATACTGTTATGTATAATATATAGGCCTTACATTATTGGAAATAAAATTGAAATTGAGGAGTCTACTTTTAGCCATTGTTAAGTTCTTAGAGATATAAGATATATACAGCAAGATCAAGGCTGCATTCAGTGCCCTCAGGGCTCCTCAGCTCAGCAACTGTAAAGGATCCTCTCCATGGAATTACACTCATCCCATATGGCAGGTATTATGGGATGACATGGCCTGGGCTGGTTGGAGCAAAGTGACCTTAATATTATGAAGTTACTTGCTGAGTCATTAGCAGTGTTTAGACACTTGCAGACACACAGCAATATGCAAAGTTCCTTGTGATCGTAGAGGGAGAGATGCCTTGAAGAAACCAGCACTGGAACATGGAGTTCAGATCCAAAACAAAAAATAAAACAAATATACCAAAGATAAAGACAGTTGGTACAATGCAGATGGAGACAAAGCTAAAGACTTCAGAGCCCTGAAAGGACTAAGCAGTCAGGCATACCACGTTCAAGGACATTGCTCAGGAAGAAAGCACAGTCTTCCTTGCTGCTAGAAGGGGCTTTGTCTTCACTTGAAAGCTCTTGAAACCTGAAGGTAGACCACAGAGACTTAACTTTGTGCTGCTGTTTCAAAAGCTGTTTTTCCGGGATCAGTGTTATAGACAACTATGTTTCTGGATCTGGTGGCATATGATCTGAAATCTTACAGTGAGAAGAGGGCTTGTTAGCTAGGGGTCCATTGACTCCATCATGTTTGTAATCACCTTAACGTTTATGGGATGCATGAGATGAACCAGGCACTGAGCATTAAGACATGATTCCAAGTAGGCCTCAGAACAGCTCAACAAAGAGGTCCTGTTATAACCAGAATTATAAAATCAAGAGCTTAATGTGTACACCGCTGGAGTTTGGTGAAATCTCTAACTCTAGGCCAGTACTACTAATTACCAAGCAGAATCCCAACAGATATACAGGCTAGAGCTTTCAAGAGAGGAGCCACCCACTAAGGGTTCCCCATCCCTCTTTGTCCATCTCCTCCCACTAGAAGCTCAGCTCCTGAGGACTCTGTTTTCATTGCTCTGTCTTCAGTGTCCAGAACAGTGGCTGGCATTCTAGCATATGGAAACAGCTCTTGAGTCTTTGAATAAGTCTCTCTTTTCTTTGTCTTCAACAAAAATTTCCCAAGATTCTTTCAGATTTTTGGCCATGAATCTACTGGACTCATCAGTGTCAGAAGTGACATGAAATCATATCAAATCCTTATGAAGTATTCAGAACAGCTATTGTCAAATAAGGCTATCATTGTTGCTAACCAAATGTAGACGGTCCTGAGAAATCCACTCAAAGCTTAATACTATTGCATTATCATAGCTGATTAGAATCAGAAATACTAATCTGTTCTTCATTTTTTTTCATAAAAATGATCATTTGGAAGGATCATAAAGCCTTAGAAAACCAGTATACAGATTAATAGATTGTCTCTCCTAGATTAAATTCATTCAACAAATATTGAGCTGCACTGACAGACTTTATGATGGATATTCGAGAACAGTGATTTAAAAGAAAAGAAAGGCAGACTACAGAGCCCCAGAATCTGTTCAGAGCTGTGCAACACTGGGCAAAGGATGAACCCCCCACCCCCTTCTTCTTACCCCTCATGCTTAGCCCCTGCTGCATTGTTCTTATCTTTGATCTGAAAAGGACAGCCAAAACTACCACCAGGGTCCTTTTCAGAAACTTTTCAGAGTTTCTGTTCTGAGACCTGTACTTCCTTCTTAAGTGGGGGAAGAGATATTCATTGACCTTAATATTATTTTGATAATCATTCTGTAATACAGGTTGGCCCCTCTGTCTCAGCAGGGTTCTTCAGTAGCAGTGATGACTCCTCAATAGTGGCTATACATCTACTTCTAATCACCCCGCCCCCATATTGTGCTTTATAACACGCCCTGGGCTAGAAAAACAAATAATCACATTTATTTGAATTTTGTTAACTGTAAAGTAACAGGTGAGTAACCAGGTCAGGGCCTCCCTCCTGCGATGAAATAAAGATCCATGCTTTGGTCTGAAATCCCCATCTACTGACCTTATAGGTGCCTCTCTTAATGTCTGAAATCTAAAATCAGTGTTCTAGAAGGTTCTAGAAAATTCTGGAAGGCTGAAGGCAATTTCTAATGGGTATCTGTGTATAAACAAAAGACAATGGTAAAAACCAAAAAACCAAACCCATCAAATTTCCTGAATCAACTGTAAAGGCTGTTGGAGGGGCAGCTGCAGTGCTTGGAGACCTAGTAGAAGGAATGGGGAGCCAGATTTTGGCAGCAGGCTGTGTTTCCTCTGCTCTTGATTCTACATTCCATTCCATAGTCTGTGTGGAGAATTCCATTCTCCTGAGAGTACTGCGACCATGCACGAGACACTGACCAAACACAATTCCAAAGAGCCAAAAATAAAAACTCTGCCAGCACCAAGTCAGTTAACTAGAGTTGTGCCACCAGCTTCTACAGGAAGCAAGCCAAACTTTCATTACCGTGGGAACATCTAAGGAGTGTGAGAGGGTGTCCCAGGGCTGCTGATAATCTGAGAATTTCACAGCAGTAAGTGCCCTTCCACACAACTTCTCCTATTTTACCTTTTCTTTAGAATTTTGCTTCCTTTGTCTAGCTGTCAAGAAAGGAATAATTGTGTTCTTTCTGGTGCTCCAACCATACCCAAAGCAAAGCCCTAAGTGGTGCTTCCTGGGAACCACAGAAGTCATGGTTTACCCTCTTGCCAGGCTGGGAGTGCCATCTCTTATTCAATACTTTGCTCATAGCACAGGGAACACTGCAAGCAGTAGAGAGAGGGTGTGATGGAGAAGTAATTGAAGTCTTAGAGGCATGGGCCTCAAAATGAGGGCTGCAGACCAGGAGTGGCAGCATCACATGGGAACTTGTTCGAAATGCAAATTCTTGGGCTCTATCCCAAACCTGCTAAATCAAAAACTCTGAGATCCCTTCCACAGGAGGAAACATGCGCCTGGTGCTGTAAATCTGGCCAGGAACCCATGGTGAGAGAGCTCATAGGCTCCTTCCGTGAACCTACTACTATTATTCTGTTAAATGGACACAGTATCAAACTGCCATCTAAATTTGTCTCTCTCTACCCATAGATTAGTGTAGCTCTCAGACCTCATCAGAGAAATGTCATTGTGCAGTGGACAACAGTTAATGCAGAAACTCACAATTGGTCAAAGTACAGAGAATAAGTGTGGAGTGCTCAGCCACAAAACTGGAAAATCTATATCACACTCTCTCCTACAAGGTTCTGGGATCATCTCAGAAGAGAGCATGAAAAGATCGTAAGAGCCAGAGGTTGAGAAGGACTGGAGCGAAACTGTGTCTTTTGGACATTGCAGGACCTCAGCACTCATGAACTCAGCGGCTGTGGTTGCCTGTACAAGACCTGTACAAGATCAAGCCAGTTAACACTCCAGCATGGAGCGGGAGGGGCTCCCCACTCATATTTGAGGTGCTATTGACAAATGATAGCTTCAAGTGTAAAGAGAGTCAGTTTTTAAAGGTGTGGCATCCGGTGCATTTACTGTGTTCCAGTGGATGGCTTCATACCCATGAGTATATGGGAAGCACAGATTGGACTGGATAGGATCCTAAAAAAAAAAAAAAATCCACCATCACCAGCAAAAACAAAAAAGAGGACACGAAGTTTGGAGGGAGAGAGGGTGGATTTGGAAGGAGTGGGGAGTGACTATGATCAGAATACATGACATACATGTATGAATTTATCAAAGAATTAATAAAAATACTACATTTTTTAAACCCTCTTGGATGACAACCTAGCAATCTGTGGGTTTTTAAAAACAATTTACATTTATGTGCATTAGTATTTTGCCTGCCTAAGTGTACTCATGTCATGCAATGCCCACAGGGGCCAGAAGAGGGCACTGGATTCTCTGTAACTGGAGTCACAGAGGGTGGTTAGCCACCATGTGCGTGTTGGGAACCAAATCTCTGCAAGAGCAGAGAACTTAATTGCTGAGCCATCTCTCTAGAACCCAGCAATCTGTGTTTAATCAGCTCTCCAGGGGATTCTGATTTCTGCCAGCATTTCAAAACTACTATCATGGACTTTAAGAAAAACCCATCATCTTTCATCCTTGATTGTGCTCTTTGGATGATTCCTCCCTTCCTGGATGATTCCTCCCATCCATGCCACCCTCTTTTCAGAGTGAGCCATAGAGGGCAGGGCTCTCATGTTCCAAAGCATCAAAATCTACCACAGGGAAAAATTAGCAAGTGCCAGCTAAAGGAAGGGGATACCTCTTGCTGAAGTTTCTCATGGCTGTGAATTTAACAAGCTTTTATTTAAAAAAATAAAGGATGCTTCTAGTTTAATATCTACTAAGATGAATTGCGCCTGAGATACTTATTCTAATGGGAATTATCATACAGATGAATCATGTCATAATGAGAAAACCTGGCTGCCAAGGAAGCCTCTCAAAATGAAAAAATCAAATCAGGACAAATGGATTATGTTGTTAGGCTTGTGATGTCAGGCTGTGAATTAGGCTCATAGAACTTAATGGCCTGACCTACCAGGCTTCTTGAAGCTCTGAGGAGCAGTGGGTCCGCTAAGGAATCACATGAGGACAAAGCCCTTGTGAGACACAAACTTGCACAAATGCTGTATTCTGTGCTCCCTGGCTCAGAGACTCTGGGGCCGGGTTCTTGGTAAGCAGTGCACATGGGAAGCTATAAGGGACAGAAAGTTCCTGGCATCCTGCTTGTCCAGGCTGTTTCAGGTCCCCAATAGGTGGAGGGGACCAAGGCCCCAGGCCCAGGCTAGGTGCTTTCTGTGTGGCCTGAATTCCTACAGCACTTATCTCGCCTTCTAACCTTCTTCTCTCAGGCCATCTGGAAAGAACTCTCATTGTATCTGTCCTCCCCGCTCTGTGGGCCCCTCTGCCTGGGTCACTGCGTCTGGACAAACACCCCATTTCTCTCAACTTTTTTATTGTAATATTTTCTTCCTTTTCCCTTGTTTTTTCTTTTTTTTGAGACAGGGTCTCCCTGTAGCCCCAGCTGTCCTGGAACTCACTATCTCACTATCTCACTATGTAGACCAGGCTGGCCTTGAACTCACAGAGATCCATCTGCCTCTGCCTCCCGAGTGCTGGGATTAAAGGCATGCGCCACCACGCCTGGCCTCCTTTAAATATTTTATTATTTTTATTTTATGTGTACCAGTGTATTGCCTGCATGTATGTAAGTGCATCCATGTTGTGCAATGCCCATGGAGGTCAGAAGAGGGTGTTGGATCCCCTGGAACTGGAGCTATGGATGATTGTTAGTCATCATCTGGGAACTGGGTGCTGGGAACTGAACCCAAGTCCTCTGTAAAAACAAGTGCTCTTAACTGCTGAGTCATCTCTCCAGCCCCACCGTTTCCCTTTCAAATTAACATAAATTATATACATTTGTGGGTGCAATGTGACTCTTCAGTACAAGTATGTTACGGCCAAATCAAGGTAATTAACTGTCTTCGTGTCCTTTATCTTTGGAGCCTCTCTTCTGTTTCATCTTACAATATGTCATAGGCTGTAACTTATAGTCACCCCACTGTGCTATAGTACACTAGAACTTATTCTCTCTATCCTGTTTTTTGGTACCTGTTAATCAACTTTCCTGTATTCCCTCTTTACCCTGCATTTCCAAGCCTTTCAATTATTATCTTTAAATCATTATCTTTTACTTTTAGACCAACTGTTTTGGTGTCCACAAGTGAGACAGAACGTGATATTTCTTTTTCTGCTCCTATCCTATTTTATTTAACAGTACATCCCCCAATTTCACCCATCTTGCTGCATTAGACAGGATTTTATTCTTTGTTATGACTGAATAATAGTCCATTGTGTACATGGATCACTTTCTTCATCCAGTGGATTTCTTTATCAGTGGATTTCCTTTTGTTACATACCCTACATGATGGTGGATAATGCTATAATAATCACAATAGTATGGGTTTTTCTGATGTGTTGATTAATTTCCTTTGGATATATATGCAAAATCAGAATAGCTGGATCAGATGAAAGATTTACTTTAAATATTTTGAGGAATCACCACACTTTTTTTCATTATGCTATGTTAATTTACATTCCCACTGACAATATTTAAAGGTTCCTGTTTCCATTTTGATAGCAGTCATTCTGACGGGGGTGAGATATCTCACTGTAGTTTGGATTTTAACTTCTTTGATGATTAGTGATATTGAGCATTTTTTTCAAATATTTTTATTAGTCATGTGTATGTTTTCTTTTGAGAAATGCGTATTCTCCTGAGGCGTCAGGAAAGGTACCCTGATGATAACACCCCACCCACTGAAGGCTCTAGCTTATAAAAATGCACATTCATCTGAAAGGAGCCTGAACTGAAGGCTTTTCTACAGGCGTGCTGGATAACTTTAGTGTCAACTTGACATACCTGGGTAGAGGGAGCCTCACTTGGGGAATTGCCTCTACGGCTCTCTGATAACTGTCTGGAGAAGTGTTTTTCTACGTTCAGCTGCAAAAGCACACAGAGGCTGCAGTGCGAGGGGCCAGGCCACAACTAGAGCTGGCTGCAAAACCTGGCATCATTGTCTGCATGATGCTGATTTTGTAGGCCTGCAAAAATACAAGAGTGAAGGAGTCATGGACCCTTGCATCAAGGTTGCAGAAAGCAGCTGAGACAACAAGTAGCAGGTCTGATTTCCTGCATGGAACTCCTGAGTGGGATGTGTGCGAAACTGTCAAAATGAAGCCTATGGTGCAACGGAGACTCCAGGATGTTGAATACGCCCAAAGAGTGGGCTATCGATTGAGCTGTAGACACCAAGTGGAGCTGAACCAAAAGAAAGGACACATGCAGTAAAGGTGACAGAGCTGGAGTGGTGGTGCTGCCCAAGCCCGCTGGTGCCCAGATGATGCCACCAACGGCCACACATGCTGGACATGAAGCTGCAGGATTTGGTGTTTTCCCTTCTCAGTTTTGGTTTTGCTTTAGCCTGCTATGGCCCTATCACTTACCTTTTAGAACAGTAATGTTCACTCCGCATGTTGGAAGTACATGATACTGTTATTATTGTTGCTGTTTATTTTACAGGATTCATAGTTAAGAGATTGCCTCTGAGACTTTTGGGACAGTGTTTGAATTGTAAGACTATAGGGAACTCAAAGTTGGAACAAGTTCATTCCCCCCCCACCCCCACCCCAGAGATGGCCTTGAGCTATTAGGAACAAGGGCAGAATGTGACGGTATAGATGTGAAAGTGTTTTGAACACTTGAATCCCAGATGATGGCACTGTTTTGGTAACCTGCAGAAGCTTTGAGAAGTGGGGCCTGCCTAGAGGAAATGGGTCACTGGGGTATGGGCCTGGGGGATCCTGACCTTGTTTCCTGACCTGATTCTGTTGTTCTACCTGTTTGACCAACATGTAGCCTCATACTCTTCCATCATGCCTTCCTGACCTTCAGTCTGAGAGTCAAAAATCAGTCTTTTTTCTCTTAAATGCTGTATCCTAATCATTTGCCCATTTTAATTGGGTTATTATTATTTGGCTATGGGCATTCCTTCTGTGTTCCAGATATTAATTCCTTGCCAGATGAATACTCTAAATATATTGTCCTATTTGTAGGTGGTCTCTTGTTCTACTGATTATTTCCTTTGTTGTGCAGCTTTTATTATCTTAGGTGGCCACCTCGATACCTTATCCAAAGCTCCTGGCCTATACTGGCTGTTTCAGCATTTTCTTTATTTTTTTCTTAGTAGCTTCATAGTTTCTGGTCTTACATCTAAATTTTTACACATGGTAAGAAAGAGTGAAATTCCATTTTTCTGTATATGGATGTCCAACTTTCCCAGCACTATTCACTGGAGCTTGTCCTTTATCTAGTTTATGTTTTGGTGTCTTTGTAGAATATGAGTTGGTTATGGCTACATTGATTTCTGGGGTTTCTATCCTGTTCTGTTGGTCTGTGTGTAGGATTTATGCTAGTGCTGTGGTCTGGTTTGTCTTGGTATCTTCTGGACTTTTAATTCTGGTTTACCTAAAGATGGCCTGATGGTGAGGTGGATCTTCTAGAACATTGTACCGATAACCAAAGGTATCTAGCTTAATTGGATGCCTTAGGGTGGGGTGGTAGGAATAGAATCTTTGCATCACATTGAGGACATTGGACTTTTTAAGTGACACTACCTAGTTGCAGCAAGAAAGTAATTTGTGTTTAATGGAGATGGTCACAGGATTCTTCCATGTAAGAATTCAAAGAAAGATGTTAGCTTTAAATTCTTTGTCTCCAGTTTCACAGGTATGGGAATAGTTATAGCAATATTAATGACTAAATTTCTCTGTCTCTCTGCCTCTGTCTCTCTCTTTCTCTCTCTGTATGTGTGTGTGAGAGAGATCAAAGCATCTTGTGCAGAGGCATTCAAGTGGGAGTTTATTAACGCTCTTGGTTAACAAGGAACTTATTGTGTTATTCTGCATATCCTTTTTCTCTTTGCAGGAATCTTCCGTTCATTTGTTTATTTATTTTTTATTTTTATTTTATGTATATAAGTGTTTTGCATGCATGTATGTAAGTGCACATATGTGTGTGTGTGTGTGTGCAATGCCTATGGAGGTCATATTCTTCTGGAACTGGAGTGCCAGGAAGTTGTTAGCTGTCATGTGGGTGGTAACTGAACCCAGGTCCTCCAGAAGAGCAGTAAGTGCTCCTAACCTCTGAGCCATCTCTTCAGCCCTGAATCTTCCTTTGTTTAATTTCTCTATTTTTCCCTCTAAACTGACTCAAGAGGTGTTTTCTCCAACTTCCTTGTGCTCCTCATGGCTTCTTCACTCTGAAAGTTTTTATGTCCTCTATTTGTGTAGCTCTGGTGTTGGAATCCCTTCTTTCTTCTGTCTTGATCTTCCTTCCCTTCTTTACCATCCCTCTCCCCCCTTCTTTTGTTCCCATGTCCCTTTATCTCTTCTAACCTTCATTTCTTTTCACATTCTTTTGATATTGATCCTCTGAGCTTCAGTTCCACAGGCAAAATCAGGGTGCGGTAACAAGGGAGGGGTTGACTAATGAGTCTGTAAGCACAGACCGTCCTCTAATTATTAATGTTCAGTCACTTTTTGGTATTGCACATACATACAACATTTCTCCTATTGGAAAGCTGCATTGATTTAATAAATTTATAAAGGTCTCTCCTGTGATATGAGTTAAGTGAATGGTCCCTAGAGAGAAGCCAGGAACCTTTCTTTCCCCAATTCCCCAGGAGCAGAATTTGGCAGTTGAGCCAAGATGGGACACTCCCACTCAGAGCAGACCCTAATGTGAAATGTGCTTCTGGTCCTGATTAACAGGAACAATTGTACTCACATTAGAGATGCATGTCTACTCATGAGACTTGAGAAATGTTTTGGGCAGCAGTGTGTACTTTCAAATCTCATCCAAGGTTAGAACCAAACTTTCCTAGTTTGCTTCTCTGTTGCTATGATAAAACATTATGACCAAAAGCAACTTGGGGAGGAAAGGGTCTATTTGGCTTCCGGGTTACAGTCTATCATCAAACAAGAACTCAAGGCAGAAACATGGGGCCAGGAACAGAAGCAGAGACCTTGGAGGAATGTTGCTTACTGGTTTGCTTCCCTTGGCTTGCTCAGCTACCTTTCTTATACAAAGCAGGCCCACATACTCAGGGACAGCACTGCCTACAGTGGGCTGGGCCCTCTTACATCAATATCAATCAAGAAAATGTCCCCACAGACATGGCCACAAGCCAATTTAATGGAGGAATTTCCTCAACTGAAATTCCCTCTTTCCAGGTGTGTCAAGTTGACAACCACTATTAGCCATCACACAAACTCAATAACTTGTTTATGAACACACTTCGGGCAGAGCAAATGGACTAGGTAGTGATAGTACATAGAAACTTCCAGATGTCTAGGAGCCAGGGTTCAGACTGGTCAGAAAGATGTGGAGCCATGAAGAGGAATTATTGGGTCTAGAAGGCAGAAGGTAGGAGGAGCTAGATATCATGAAGGCATTGAGGAAGCGCTCAGTACAAAAAGACCAAAAAATAAAAAATAAAAAAAATAAATAAATAGAAAGCCCCACCTAATGGGGAGCTCCTAGGACCATGCATGCAGAGAAGGTTGGTGCCTCTGGGGCGGTTCATGGAACAACCAGACCCCAGGCAGGGGTATCTATTTAAATGGATTCTTAGAAAAGCTCAGACTGCATCCAGTGCAGACATGGAAGAGTTTCTGGTGACACTTGAGTTTCTGAAGGAGAAGAAATCTATGCCTAAGAATGTCTTCCGTGCTTAGACTCTGTTCAATGCATGCAGAGAAGGTTGGTGCCTCTGGGGCGGTTCATGGAACAACCAGACCCCAGGCAGGGGTATCTATTTAAATGGATTCTTAGAAAAGCTCAGACTGCATCCAGTGCAGACATGGAAGAGTTTCTGGTGACACTTGAGTTTCTGAAGGAGAAGAAATCTATGCCTAAGAATGTCTTCCGTGCTTAGACTCTGTTCATTTATTCATTAGACACATATTTACTGTATGTCTATTTATGCCAAAGAGCTTGCCAGGAGCTGGTGACAAAATGATCAATAAAACAAGTTTTTGTCATCAAGAAAGTTGCTTAGTATCAGGGAAGATAGGCAAGATCATAGACAACTGTAATAGTGTGTATTGTTTGTTCTACAATGTATGAGCACAACATGATTCAGAAAGAGGAGGGTCACAGTAGTCCATGAAAGGCTTCTTCATAAGAGCTGACCAGGCAAAGCTGAAGGAAGTGAAAAAGGGGCAGAAATATCCTAAGTAGAAGAAATAATATGCATAAAATAGGTCATGTGGTTGAAGCCTTCCGAGTCTCTACAAGTGGAATGAAATTATATCCCAGAACCATTTATTTTCACAAATATTTTTTTTAACAGACAGTTACTATGTCAGGGCAGCTGAGGGCTGTATCTCCTAGGCTAAATATATTGATGACCTTCCAGATGTATAGTACTAAGTGCAGACAGTTCAAAGAAGACACAGGCTCTACTGTTAGACACCAATGGAATGGAGCTAAGATGTCTTATAATTTGGCCATTTCCTTAATATAGTTTGTGTACACACACACACACACACGACCACTGAGAAGGTTACAAAGTACAAAGCACACATTACCGGGGCTGGAGAGATGGCTCAGAGGTTAAGAGCACTGGCTCCTCTTGCAGAGGACCCGGGTTCGATTCCCAGCACCCCCATGACAGCTAACAACTGTCCTAACTCCAGTTCCAGGGGATCCAATGTCCTCTTCTGACCTCCACGCACATTACATGACACGAGTGAACTTACGTACATGCAGGCAATACACTCATACACATAAAATAAAAATAATAAATTTTTAAAAAAGTGCAAAGCACACATTACCTACAGCTTACAAATGGACATCACTTTATTTGCACTCACAATGTTAAAGACTTTCAGAGATACCCTGCCAGATGGGAAGGGATTTAGAGCTTCTTTTGTCTAGTTGGAGGTATAATCTGAAAAAGCATTGGAAACCTTCCCACTTTTGGAGACAGCAGTGGAAGATAAACCTTTAACTCTGTTTATCCCTACAAGGCATGCATCTGTCCTGTTACAGAGGGTCTTAGCTACCGTGTGTGTGAGTACGTGTGCTCAGGGCTAATACCATACTGTCACACTGAAGGTCATAAACAATATATATGGCCTTGAGAGGATGAAGGGTATGAAAAAGTTATCTTCCACATCATCTGTCCTCAACATGTAGTCAGATAGAAGATACGTCACCTTGAACCATATTCCAGAAAAAGCCAGTGAAATCACACACACAAATACCCACCAAGCCCTAAAATTGAACAAAACTTAAGAACCTTAAGGTTTTTCTCAAATGTAACTTTTTTTGAAAGTTAACAAAACTTAATTTTTTTCTAATTTACATTCCCCTAATACAGCACTCTAGCTCTCACATTCTGTCATTTTAAAAGCCTGCTTTGTTGTCTCAAGTGAGTTTAAGGTTTTTCTTGACTATCAAAACAAAGAAGTCTTTTGTTGAAAGAACCAGGCGACAGTGTTTGGTATAAAGAACAATGGTATGAAATTCTAATGTGTAAAAAGCAGACTCAAGAGATTTCCTTGTCTCCAGTTTTTCTGGATTTCTTGCAACAAATAAAAATACTATTGTTCATCGTCACAGTTGGGCTTGTTGTCGGTTGTGCTCCTTCATTAAAGGAGGGGAAGCAGGGTCATTGGACCCTCACCAGAGTATCCAGCCACTCTTCCCAGCCAACTGTATGTAATTTGTTACACATGGTCTCCTGGATTTGGGGAGGGCTAAAGTATACAATCTGGAGAAGGCTAGAAAGAGAGGGCTTGACTTATGCTGGGTAAAGGCTTTCCAGTGTGCATAGCCTCAGGTCATTCATACACCTCAGCAACTCCTCAGTTATCTCAAAGCATTTGTGAGGGAACTGACACTGATTTTAACCACTCCAACAGCTTTCAAAATACCTGAAAACAAATCCTAAATCCATCACTCTCAAGTCGAGCCTTGGCAGACAAAAGAAAAATGAGGAGGAACCCAATAGAGGGATGATTTGGAAGCCCTTGTCAAGGAATTCCAATGGACTCTCATATGAACATTTGAAAATTGCCCTGTTCTGACTTTTTTTCTAGTTCCCTATCTAGAACTTGCAATGCTAATTGCTCTTGCCTTTACTTCTCCTTCACATCTCCTATTCACCAGTCAAGGACTTTCTTTTCCCCCTACAGATAAGAGTTATGCAATTTGGGAGTCTTTTAGATAGACCCACTGAAGGGGTACCCCCAATTGCCTCATCCTGTATCCCTGTTCAGCATGGAAGAAGCCAGAACAGTCTGCAACCTGATTCCCTATCTACAAGCTGGGTAACCTCTTCAGAGGATGGTGTGATAAGAACAGGAGGTAGGAATTGGCTAGACAGTTAGTATAAAAAGACCCCAAAGAAAAGTAGCCAGTTTCTTGGCTAAAAGTCAAAATGTCCTTCGGCCTCTTAGTAACATACTCTATTACAAAGGCCAAAAATCTCTAAAGTATTTGGGAGCTCTTATCTAATCCTTAAAAGAATTTAGGGTTACCTCTTCAGAGGGGAGAATGTTAGAGTAACAAAAAGCCCATTAAAAAAAAGAAGAAATAGTCCACGAAATTATCAGAAAAAAGTGATGGGGAGATATGGGAGGAGTTGGAGAGGGCAGTGGGCATGGATTTGATCAAACTACCTTATATGCTTATATGCCTGTATGAAATTCTCAATAAATTATTTTTAAAAAATACTATTGTCTTTCACTTTGAGGGAGCCCTGAACAATTGTATACAATCATTGTTTTCTGAGCACTTACAGAGGACAGTATGCAAATGTGATTTCACATATCAAAGACATGCCAATAAAAGTGCACATACTCTTTTCTCCCATCAACAGTCCAGTGAATCCAACCACCTGGGTATTCCAAGGACTCTCTCCCCTTTGTGCCCTCCACAGTCCAATGATCTAAGGCATTTTGTATTGCATACAGTTGGAACTCCAGAAATATCCCTTGAATTTTAGCTAGTCAGTGGCATCTGCATTTACTGGACATAACCAGCATGCCAAAGGCAGGGAGCAAACCAAGTCAGTGCAGACAGTGTTTGGCGTGTGTACCTGGGCTGAGTGTGCTAGATGGAGGATGAGGTCACCAGGACTCCCTTGGAGCAGAGTGGCTAAGAACCAAAGAAGACATAGTAGACAGAGTGCTGAGTCGGGAATGGATCTTGACATTTTCTTAATTGAGAATTTCATGTGTGCATATAATGTGTCTTGGTCAAACCCTTTCCATCCCCTTCTTGATTATGTTGCACCTTTGCTCAAATCTCAACGATTTCCAAAGCCACACTGAATATCAATAGGTACCTGGGCTTTCAGAAGCAAAGGTCAGCTGGAGGGCTCTGCCTGTCACACATGGTTCAAGAGTCGGACTACCCTTTGTTCACCAGGAAACTCATCTCCACGTTTTCTTCTTTCAAAATCTTCTGCACTCACTGCATGAGCCCTAACCTTGCTCGGCCAATTACTTCATAAACATGAAAGAGAGCAAGAGTGTTCTATTTGTTGATAGGAGGGAAGTCCATGTGCAGGATGAACTTATCTGCACTTTTGCTTATTTGTATCTCAGGAGTGATGGTGATGATAAAAAATTGGGAAGTAGAGGCCTCGGGAATGGAGGGGAGCATTTGGAATATGGGCTTTGGGAAACTGTGTGCAGGAGTGATACCAGGCTCTTTGTTTTTCTTCAGATGTCCTCCCTCTAAATGGCTCTTTCCCAATGTTTACCTTGAAACCATGGAAAAGCAAATGCAATCTTGTTTAGGAAAGGAAGGCATAGCCAGTCCCTGGCTGGCTGGACTTGGGGTTCCATTAGTTTATCCAACAAGTTCCATCATTATCTCTTCTACATTGCACTAGGCACACATTGCTCAGAACTCCAGAGCAAACTTGGCGGTACTCTGTCAATGTAGTGGATTCTTTCCCCACTTACACAATCAATCAGCCCCACCTCTACCCCATGTTAGACAATCATAGTTATTACCATTTTCAGACATGAAAAAAAAATCAAGGGCTATAGGCATAGCAATTAAGAGGTAAACTGGCATCTGGGGTGTGCTTAAGGAATTGGCTGTGTGTGCATGCACTGTCGGGGAGTTGGTGAGGAGAGACTCAGAGAACAAAACTTTTGAAGCTGGATAGAAACAGGAGGCAGGATCAAGAGGATGGAGGAAGCATGTCTGAGGTTGGTGTGCTCTGGGGACACCTGCTGCTCACCCTGATTTTGGACATCAGCACAATTATCACCCTTCATCCCTACCTCCTGAGTTCCCTGATTAATCAATGACTCACTCCAGCTTCAGCCAGCATCGCTTACGTGACCAGGGGTGGTCTGAAAGGCAGCCAAGAGGGAAAGTCTACTAATGGAACAAGCAGAGAGGTTCAGGCAAGTGGGGAGCCGGGAGTTCAGAGGCGGTCACAGCATGGGACATGGGCTGGCTTCAATAGAAGGAAGGGCTGCTGCATGGGCAAAAAGTGAGACAGGGCACAATAAGATTGAGCCATGGTTAAGGACAAGGGAATAGATATAGGGTAGACCAGCTATACCGTGAAGTGGAGTCTTGATTGGAGGTGTCATAGAGATTACAATGCTAAGCAGAGTTACTACAAGTGAGGTGCTATGAAGTTTGGTATAAAAATCCAAGAAGGACAGTAAGTCAAAACGAAGAGATCCTGGAAAAATCCTCATGAATGAACTTCACTGTGATAGACCAAGTGAAGACAGCAATGTGTTCACGCGGGTGAAAGTTACTGGGTCTGACATTTAGAATCTGATCAGAAACCAGACCATCAGCCTGAGACCCTAGAAGGACACAAGGGTCTGTCCCTACCCATTACTAGGGTAGGCATCCTGCTCAGAAGAGAGAACCTGGAACCTGCTTGTTCCTCTTCTTGGGGGAATGAGAAGGACAGGTTTTCTTCCTCCCATCATGGATTTGCCTCGCTATCAAATGTTCTGAGGGCTTGCAGTTTCCTTCACATGCTCATGTTGGCCAGGGCTTTGCTGTCACAAAGAACACAGGACCATAAGGGAGGTCCTAAGAAGCTTTGCAGCTACCCCAGGCTATTGTGACTTCTTGTTTGGTAGCTCCTCCTCGCCAGTGGCCAGGTCATAGAGCCAGGTGAAATGGTAGGTTCTGTGGTATGTATACATGTATACACACACACACACACACACACACACACACACACACACACACAAGGCAAGGCATAGGAACAGATAAAGGGAGATGCCTTTTCAGGCAGGCATGTGTCAGCACATTTAGAACACGGTGCATGACCTTCTGAAGCCTTGCTTTGATCCAGTTGTCCTCTGTGATGCATTTGGATTCAGGAGAGCTCAGTGACCTTCCCTGTCCATCCTTGTAGCCACATCCTCCATTACTACCCAAGTCCACTTACCATCTGTTCCCATAGCATACTCATGAATCCTTGCCCACAGTCATCTCACATGCCCTGATCTTCATGGTCCTATAAGAGTCCTTCCCATTATTTAAGATGGGCCAATGCCATCACTTAACTCACCTGTGACTTTGAACCAGTTCCCTTCTGGGTGCCTCAGTTTCAGTTTGGTAAAATGGAGATGACTGTGATGATTAAAAGAATGAATTTGCTGGGTGTGGCGGGGCACACCTTTAATCCCAGCACTCAGGAGGCAGAGGCAGGTGGATCTCTGTGAGTTCAAGGCCAGCCTGGTCTACATAGTGAGTTCTAGGACAGCTGGGGCTACAGGGAGAACCTGTCTCAAAAAAAACAAAAAAAAAATAGATTTAATTCATGGAAATGGCCTACTACAGTGCCTGGGACACACTGAATTCCACAGTTTTCTCTTTTGCTTACTCAGGATGGTTTAGGACACCTCATGCCTTCCAGTCCCACCCACTACTCTGAATACTTAGGGGCTATTTGGAATATAGGTGACAACTATACACCTCCAAGTAGGATGTATTTTATTTTGCTCTTAGTTATGGTCCCTATTTTAAGCTCTGTCACTCTTGAAAGGAATGGGTTACTGCACAGAGCTCCCTGCCATCCCTAATTCACTTATGTGGTGTTTGGACTTCTCAGAAAAGGAAACTCTTGGCTTAAAAAAATAGGAGCTTTACTAAGATATAATTAACATTCCATACAATTCGCTCACTTAAAGTGTACAAGTCAATGGTATTTAATGTATTCAAAGAATTGGACAACCATCACATAACCAATTCAGACCACTGTAATCACCCCAAAGAGCCCCATACCCATTAATCCTTCCTAGACCCAAACGGCCACTAATCTGTTTTCTATCTTTTATAGATTTGTCTCTTCTGGAGATTTCATCTATTGTGGCTTCTAAAGGGAGCCAAACTCTTCTCTTAGACTGTCATGATGTTCCCAGAATACTTAGTCAGAGGATCAAGTTCATATAGTCCCTCAATCAATATGCTGCTGAATGAAAACCAAAACAGGAGCTGACCAAGTTAAACTTAGTTTTCATATTCATCTTTTGGGTCTTTGGGTCCAAAGCAAGATTGGGAAATAGGTCAGGAGCACATTTTTATTTTTGTAAGCCTTTGAGAAGCAGTATGGACATTCCTCAAAGTGAAATCCCGCTATAGCGGTTCTCAAGTCTGGCTGCACCTTTGTATTACTTGAGGAACAAAACCCACCAAGACCAAGTCCTACCTCACCACATGGCACCCTGAACAGACCCATGTATCAGCCCAGGGTAGGATCAGTATCCTAAGAGTTCCCCAGGGATTCTGTGATCAGCCAGGGTTGAGAACTCTTGTTCCAATGGAAACAAGATTCTAAGCAAAAATAATGTGTTGAATTCCAGCCATGCCCAACATGATACACAGCCAAAGTTTTCATCTCTGTCTTCAGGGAAATGAACCTCTGAATTTTTTTTAAAAAGCAATAAAAAATAGAATATTCACTTCACAAAAATTTTCTTTATAGCCAACATTAGTATTTGGCTGAACCATATGAAATTGCTGATATTTGAATGCTTCTGACAAATAAAATGGAAAATTTGTATCATTCAACCCAACTGGATAATTTATTTCATGAAATATATATATTCTATATTACTCAATATGGACCACTATCTTTCTAATTCCCTATTTATTTTCCTTGTGTGTCACATATCATTAGAAAATAACATTTCAAACTTTATTAGATGTGGCAGAGGATAAAAAATAAATTAGCCATTGGCTACGGAGGAGACAAGAGTATGAGAATCCATAAACAGAGAAAACAAACACCACTTGTATAGATGACCTTTTCTGCATATTATTTCTGTAGAATGTATTATAAAGGACATTGCCATAAAGCAAGATATATTTTCCCATGGGAGAAATTACAATTAGGGTTGCGTTGCTGAACTTGGTCTCATATAAATCAGAGGTATGATTGGCACTAGGTCATAAAAGCAAAACCACCACAGTCATAAACCTCTGTAAACATTTAAAATAATAAATATATCATTCAAGAACTATAAAATACCCAAAGTACATTCACCCATGGGTCATTGTGAAAGACAACTGAGTATCACCCATCAAAATTCAAAACCTCTGCACTGATCTTCTTCTAGAGCTCTTCCCTACAGGAAACTCAGTTCTACCCACCCCCATTACACCAAGTACATATGTCTCAGTCATAACAAACCCTGGACAGTCTGGCAGGTGCTTTTCAACTGCACACCCTTCCTCTTCTCCATCTGAGGTCCTGCTCCTTCCACCCACTATCTGAGAGCGCTCACTGTGCTGGCTCTGAGGACAAGTCTGCCGTCAGGAGGAATTTAAGGAGCTTTAGCTTTCTGCTGCTGGCTCCACAATGTCTAGTCACAGCACTTCTGCTTTTATTCTCCTCCTGGCTGGAAATTCGGCTGCTACTTCCCTTCTGTGAGCAATAGTGATGGCGTCTCAGTCCTTATGAGCCTTGCCAATCACCAGACCCCCTTCTTCACTGCACCTTTGCCTGCAAGCACACGAATGCCTCCCATGACATCCCACCCTGCAGAGGGAAGAGCTGGGGTTACCTACTGCCATATCTTTCTCACCAAAGATCTCTCTGGCAAAAAAGTATTCTATGTAAAAGTGAAACAATCCCTAGGTTTTCACAGACTGTTATGTGCACACTGAACAGTCCCTGCTACTTCATAGAGAGGCTCCCAGGGGCATTTGGAAAAGTGATTCCAAAGCAGTGGTTCTCAAACAGGGGATTCCCCCATCAGGGGCTACTTGGTGATGTAAAATTTTGATTGTCACAATTGGCATAATAACATCATCATCACAAATGTAGAGGCTAAGACCCTGTTAAACATCCCACAGTGGGTAAGGCTGCCCCCAAAGCTATTTAGAGTGGAGAAGCACTGTTCTAGCAAAATCTCAAGGATCTGAGGCAGTACTAAAAATCAAATACAACTAAAAATTACCAACAGAGACGATGCTTTTGTTTTTAGTTACCCCCCACCCCCACCTAATTATCAAAATTCATACTCCTTGTAGTAAAGTCAGAAAATAATGACGGGCAAAGGCAACAGCTGATATCCACATCACTGTGTTTTCACATGGTTGTGGTGCATATACAACTTTTATTCTTTATCTATATGATGTGCTAATCAAATTTTTCTCCATGTTCCCAGACGCTCTTTAAATTTCACTTGACTTTCTATATGAGGTTCCTCTCCATTACCAAACTACAGAGTGATGAACCATCATCTTATCAGTATAAATTTAAGTCATTCCAGGTAAAAGCTGTGATGATACACATATTTGGACATGATACTGTTTCTGTATGTGTAGTTATTTCCTAGATGTATTCCTCAAATCTGTGTGTGTGTGTGTGTGTGTGTGTGTGTGTGTTTACTGCACATGAGTGAATGGTTATGCACTTGAGGGTGCGCATGCCCCTGTGTGTGCATGCAGAAGCCAGATGTCGGGTGTCTTCCTCTACATCTCTCTACCATAGTGACTCGAAACTGTCTATCACTGAATTGGAAGCTCGCTGTTTCAGTTAAACTGGTTGACCAGCAAGCTCAGGAGATTTGCCTGTCTCCACCCCTCAGTGCTGAGGTTACTGGTGTGAGAAGCTATGTGCAGCTTTTTACATGGTGATAGGGCTTTGAATTCAGGTCTTCATGCTTGCACAGGAAGTGCTTTTATCTACTGAGCCATTTCCACAGCCCCTCTTGATAGCAGTTTGAAAGATGAAGAGGACTTGCTAACAGACTGAACTTGACATTGAAGTTGTATGAAACATTTTGCCTGATCCCCAGTTCTGCTCTGATATAAAAACCCATGGCATCCACAATTGAAACAGCAAAGGAGCCAGGAAGGAAAAAATTCACTTCAGAACTTTCTTAATAGAGCGTTGCATGGATCATGAGAACAAGAATGAAGATCTTGTGGGTTCGGGCACTGAACATCAAGTCGAGGATGTCCTTAAAATGGCAGGATTTGCTGGTCACAGAAGCAAAATGATTTTATTTAAAATGTTTTTCTCTTAAGCACAGTACATCTTCTGTTCATTCAAGTAGTTTTAGACAATGTTTTTATTGATTAGAGGATGTCATACAATGTATTTTGATAATATTCAGGCCCTCTGCTCCCTCTCCACCCCTACTTTACCACCCCCACCTCATGTCCTCTATTATTATTGGTCATTTTATTAAAGGCCCATCAAGTCTAACCTGTATTTCCCAAGTGCTTTTGGGTGTGGGTCTATTCTTTCTTGTATCATAGGTATTGATTTTGGTTTGTGGGGCTGTAATAAATTTGACAAATAACACTCTTTGTTGGGATCAATTTATAACTTTGAAACAAGAGTATGTCCAAGTAAATTCTCTTCATTAACACTCAGGAAGTTTTGTCATGTTTTAGCACCTTGTAACAGTCACAGAGGGGAAATTAAGTTCTTGCTTTCTTCTTGCTCCCAGATCCTCAAGGACACACCAAGTTTATATCAACCAAAGCAAAAATCTGTCCTGTCACATTAATAAAGATGACAGAGACTGGCAACAGGAGAAGCAAAGAGCCTGGGTTTCTGTTTGCGTTTGCTGCTGCTGGCCCACCGAGCAGGGCAAGTCACGGGCATTTCTCCATTTCAACTGCAACTATCAAATGAATCAATACACTGTGCCGCTCTTAAAAGATAACATGCGTGTCACTGGGCTTGGTGGCGCACGCACTTGGGAGGCAGGGGCAGGCAGGTCTATGTGAAATGAAAGCCAGCCTGGTTTGCATAGTGAGTTCCAGGCCAGATGGAGCCACAGCCAGAGGGAGACCCTGTCTCTGAAACAAACACAAAAACAACACAACTCGAGGTGAGTAAAAAAAAAGGTGATAACATACAAGGGGTTGCTGTGTGTGACTATGAATTACACACTGTGCTTTATATGTCAGCTTGGGTGTGGGCAACCACAGACTCATGAGCACTGATCAGATGAGCAGCAGGCTGTAAACGAAAAGGTAGATGTCTGAATTAGTAGATCATAGAAGGTGTGCTGGTTTGAATGAGACTGTCCCTCATAAGCTCCAAGTATTTGAACATTTTTGTTCCCAGTTGGTGACACTATCTTGGGAGGTCTTAGAAGGTGTGGCCTTACTGGAGGAAGCAAGTCACTGGGGGCAGGCTTAGAGCTTTCTTAAGCCTTGCAGGATCCCCAGTCACTCTCTGCTTCCTGTGCCTTCTTGAAGATGTGAGTGCTTAGCTTCTGCTCCTACTCTAGCCACCTCTGCCACCATGTCTCCCTGCCATGATGGACTCTGGTGCCTCTGGAACTGTGCGCTAAATAAACTCTTCCTTTTATAACTCTCTTGGTTACAGTGTTTTATCACAGCAACAGAAAAGTAAGACAGAAGAAGTCACAAATCTTCCCGGTCACCAGCTGCGAACAGGCCATAGCAACAACAGGTGGAGGCATGAAAATGACCTCACATCAGCAAGGCCTCTTAACAGTGAGACAGGTTTCCAGCAACATACAGAGTGTGGTAGAATCCCACAACTGTGGAAAATGGCTAAGCAGCATCTTCAACTGGGAAAGAGTAGGTAAGGGGTGGGGTTGAAGATGTCACTTCCATGCCAGCACAGAAGAGCGATGAATCTGATCCAGGGCTGAGGCGTGGGCTGCCTGTCTCCCTGCCTTTCTCTGGGAACACATACTGGGTACAGACATTCAGGTACCCTGCAGTAATCATCTAGATCTTGCTTAAGGCAGAGTAGGGTGGAGCTCAAAGGCTCGGTAGTGGGAGAAGTTCTTGCAGCTGCACCTGCACTCCCCATGCTTGGGGTCTGAGATGGGCTACAAGGATGGAAACCAGGCTGTGCTTTGATAAACAATGGTAGAACCTTAGTTCACAACAAAAATTTAACAGAGTGGGTTAGATACATGGTCCATTTAGCCCAGAGTTTGTCTCTAGTAGTGGAGCCAAATAACTAATAGTTTGTGGATTTTTAAAACAAGTAACAGATTTTTCTCCCCAAGGGAACTCTCATATGAAAATCCAGAGCTTAACAGGGATAAGAAGTAGAGAGATTTCAGTTTAAAGAGATGGAGGGAGCTCAGAATGCCCTGCCCCTCTCTCCCTCCAAACACCTTCCTGGGCCCTAGGACTGGAAGTGTGGGTAGTCCAAGGCATCAACGCAGAAGGCTAAGACCCCGAGCATTCTAAGTCCCCTCAGTGGTCCAGTGGCGATGCATGTACCGTTTATAAAACCTTTCTAAAAAAGTCAATTTGAATTAGACATCTGGGCCGCTCATCCATCTACAATGACCATTATTTAGAGGTATAGCCTATACCTGTTCTCTTGTCCCAAACTCATTCGGCTCTAACTTGAAGGAATATCTTTGAGATGGCTATACTATAACTATTTATGACTTTAGAAACTTTGTTTCTGTCCCCTTGCTTGCTTCCAGACAGAACATTCCTGAGCTGTTTAGTCTGTTGTCACTGAGGATGAAACACAATAATATATGAAAAGACCCATCAAGTGGAGAGGGCACATCATCTTCAGCTCTCAAAAACCCTTCCTTCCCAAGCTGGACATAGTGATGTCCACCTGTAATCTTAGTACTTGGGAAGCTGAGGCAGGAGGGTCATTTGTTCAAGGACATTCTTGAACTAATATACTAGATATAGCAAGACACTGCATCAGAGGAAAAATAGGGGGGGTTATTTAGTTTTAGTTTTACCTGCTATCACAGGCCTGCCTTCCTTCCTTCCTTCCTTCCTTTTCTGATAGGATCTCCCTGGAGCTCCACCTAGCTTGGAACTCACTATGTAGACCAGGTTGGCCTTGGATCTCACAGAGATCCTCCTGCCTCTGCCTCCCAAGATCTGGGTTTAAAGACATGAAGCACTGTTCTTGGCCCTTTGCTCTTTTTTAAATTCCACTCACTGCTGTGCCCCAAATGGTTGGTAAGGTAGAGCCACCCTTATCAACACAGATGAACATTGATACTGAAAGCATCAATCACAGCTTGCACCATGTGAAATACCACCACAGCCAGGTGCACACAAAGTTTGTGCTTTTCTGAGTAGCTCTAAGTTCTGTCAGTATGAATACTGCATCAAAGAAACTTGAGTTTGCATCTTCATTATGGTTTTGCATAACTGAGAAGAGAAGGAAAGAGAGAAAAAGGAGAAGGGAGGGAGGGAGGTGAGATGACTAGGGAGGAAGAGAGGAGTGCGAAGGAAGGAAGACAGGGAAGGAGAGAGAGAGAGAGAGAGAGAGAGAGAGAGAGAGAGAGAATAGAATGCAAGCCTGAGAAGATGGGTAGGCAAGATCTGATACAGCCAAGCAATGTGGGAGATAAAAGTAAGCTTACTCCAAAAAAAGAGACAGGACAGCTGAGAACATGACTTTTCAGAGAGCACAGGAGCTAGCTGTTAGGGAGGGAGCTGGTGTTCTCATCCTGAATTTGTCTGCAAAGAACAAGAGGATCAGGGGAACTGCAGCATTTTGAGAGGACTATTTATCAGCATCCTTTAGTTTAGAGTGTATGTATCCTAGAACCTAGCAATCCTATTTTTAGGAATTTAAACTAAAGAACTGTTAACACTCTGAACACAGATATACAAAGATGTTCAGCCTGGCATTGCTCTGAAGGGAAACATCTTCAAATGGCCTGTGTTCATCTATAGGGCATCATGAAATACAGTGGGCTACAGTCATGCATCAGAATATTACACAATGGTGGAAAAGAGTTAGGTAGAACAAAGTATGTGTGAATATGTAAAGTTTCCCTCAAATAAAATAACACAAATAAGTTATGAGTTGAAAGTGAGGCACCCAGCCTCAGGGCCTGGGGTGTACTGGCTCCCAGGGGACTGAACGCATGTGATGGACCATCACATGAGATGAAGATTTACCTGAACATAGGTGCTTTTATATTGATCTCAAAATTCTGAACTTGGGGCTGGAGAGATGGCTCAGTGGTTAAGAGCACTGACTGCTCTTGCTGAAGACCTGGGTTTGATTCCCACACCCACATGCGAACAACCATCTAACTCCAGTTCCAGAGAAATTCGATGCCCTCTTCTGACCTCTGTGGGCATTGCATGACACAGGTGCACTTGTGTACATACAGGCAATACATTCATACATATAAAAAAAATAAAAACAATGAATAAAATATTTTTTTAAAATTCTGAACTCAGGACCTGGCAAGTAAGAAAGAAAATAATTGGAAAGCCAAGATGGTAATGCAGCCAGAGCAATGGCAGCAACATCAACTCTTGGCACAAGGACTTGAACTCCAGGCCTCTTCATTTTATTGAGACTCTTGATGCTTCTGTATTGATCTCAAAATTCTGAACTCAGGAATTGGCAAGAAAGAGGAAAATAATGGGGGAATCCAAGATGGAGTCGCTGCACTGGCCTGGCCTTCCATTCACACCTGGCAGAGTCGACCTGGCCACCTACTCGCATCAGCAAGGCAGAGCTGAGCCAGATTGCCCACTCACATGCTCCAGTGGCACCCATGGTCAGCCACCATCATCATTACCCAGTGGTTGTCGGGACCTGGCTGCAGTCCTCAACAACATTAGGAATCTGAGACGTCTACAGATTTCAGAAAATAAACCAGAGAACACTGGTGTCAAGCTGTCATGTGAAGCTGTGAAACCTCCCAACTGCCACTGAGAGAATCTTGAATTGGAGGCCTGTGAGCTAATTGCTGCTTGCTGTGAGGACCCAGCTGCTTCTTTTGCTCACAGAAACCCTGTGGGGACTCAACCTGTTGGAGATGGCCTTGGTCAACAGTGGGGTCATGGTTCTGAGTGAGGACCAGAAACAGCCAAAGTGTAACCTGAACACAAGGGCTGTGAATAACTAACTTTGATGAAGAAAACCAAGTGTTTCTAACCACTGAGAAAAAGAGAAATCCCTATTTGACATTCCTAAGTAGTGTGTAAGAGAGACAGAAATTAAAGAGTGAAAAACTTATTCCGAGACTCCTGGGCATATTCGGACCCAAAGCCCGAACATGTACATACAAAGGAAAGGGAGTGAGCCCTTACTTTGGCACACCTGTGTGTGAGAATTATAGATCACTGACATGCTAATGAGATCTGATTTCTCTGGCACCCAGTTCAGAAGGGTTACATAAGATGGAGGGGGTTTTCATTTACTAATAGAAGACATGAAGCTGGGGACGGGGGTGGATAGGGTGAGAGTGGAGATTGGGGAGGAGGTCTGATTATAAAAATTTATTGTATGAAATTCTTGAACAATAAAATTTCTCTTAAACAACAACAACAACAACAACAACAACAACAGAAGAGAATACCACAGAAGTGAATTTTACTTTCATAATGACTAATTCCAAATACTGGCTCCATCTAGAAGCTCACTCTGCACTCCCACAATTCCATGAGAATACCATCGTCAGGAAAGATCTGCAAGCAAGTATCTTTTAATTCTAGGGCTAATTACCCAGCCATGGTTGGAAAATAGAAACGACGTGTTTGATTTCTACATCTGAAATTATGAACAAGTTACTTAAACTTATGGTGTGTATTATAGTAAAAACAGCTAAATAAAACCTTGACAGCAATACAAAAAAAGACAAGATATAATGAGTATGATTTTAGTTCTAGAGTTACATAAAATATTTTTGTAAGTATAAGAAAACCTTTTGAAATGATACACATTAATTACTTCAGCTCTGTTGTTAGGAGTGGTGAAATGTCACTTTTTATGCACTTCACTTTATTTAAATTTCTAACTAAAACTAAATAGAAGAGTTAGCCATGGCACGTGGCTACATGTGTGACTGTAAAGCCATACTGCTTGTGTTTGAGCCCCAGTTCTGCCTCATGCCAGACATATGACTTAGAGAGTTAGGTGAGCTTCTCTGTGACTCAGTTTCCTTGTTTGCTAAGTGACAACAATGACAGTACAAGCCACAATTGTTACTGCACCAATTAAGTGGATTAAAATTCATGAAGTAGCTAGAAAAGGCCTTACATAAACAATAAACTATTAATCTAAAAAAGAACTTTTTTATGAGAGAAGTTTGGAAAGGTGAACAGAATGGGAGAGGTTATTGCCAGCTGATAAAGAGCCTTAAACATCAGGCTAAAGAGTGAGAATTAATGAAAATAGAGGAAAGTAGAGCCTTTCATTCATTCAACAGATATTTATTGAGTGCCTTGCAAATGACAGAGATCATTCTTGGTGGTTGGGATTCATCAATGAATGAAACAAGTAACAGCAGCATTTTAGAGAAGGATTAAGACAATCACTACTGGCTTTGGGGGCACCAGAAGTGTCTCATAAATGCTTTGTATGCTGGGGACTGACAGCATGCTGTTCAGAAGAATGGTGTAAGGGCCTGATGCACAGGGGCCTGGAGTTCAGAACAGAGGTCTAGGAGGTGAGGTGACAGAGGGGAATGCTGGTATCTGGGTAGTGGCTGAAGCTGGAGGAGACAAGAGAGGAGCTCTGGTGGACTAGGGAACTCTTGAACCATCTTTCTTTCTTTTTAATCGAATTTTTTCAATTTTTACACAATATATTTTTATTATATTTAGATCCCCTCCCCTATCCACACTTCCCCCTTACCACTCCCTGTCCTCTTCATGTACTCTATTATATATATTAAGGCCTATATAGTCTCATTTGTGTCCCCAAATGTCCATCCACTGGAGTCTGGTTAACCTAAGAGTCACTGCCTTGAAAGAGACTGACTCTCCCCCTGCCATCAGCCACTGGTTGCCAATAGTTCCTCAGGTAGAGTTGGGGTTTCTTACCGACTTCCCTACGTTTCTGCTGGAATTTTGTCTAGTTAAACCAACTTTTCAGAGCTCACCCAGCATTGCCCACCTCGGCTGGCCTGAAGTCAGGCAACCTGATTTTGATCCTATGCTCAGCACCGTGACTGAGAGTCCTTGGGCACTGAACTGTCAGGAGCCTCTTCCAAAACAAGGGGGTCACCAGGATGATGTCCAGGACACACAGAGCTCTAGCTTCCTATAGTTTCTCTATCACTGTAATGACTAGAAAAAGACTTCCTTTCCCATTGCGGGTCAAAGAGAAACCACTGAAACACAGGATTCCGACATGCAGGGTAATGTGTGAGACTGCTTATATTCGCTTCCTTTTTGAGAAAATGCATGTTGAATTTTAAGCCAAATATATGGGTCAAGGTCTGAAGATAGGTCACTGGAATAATTTTGTTCCATACACGCAGCTGTTCTAATGCATAAACCCCACTCCTCTAGTAAAACCACCATCTGTCCTGTAAGGGATCCACACATTCATCTGACCCTTATTTTTAGCATAAGAGGTCAAAGGCACACGAGGTAGAGTGTAGTTGAGTCCATGATCCCCGATACAGAAGGGGGACTGAAGGCAAATCATACATGGAAACATATGAGTTTGTGGGTATTTAAATTAACTAACCTAGAATATCAAAGAAAATAAGTAATGGACTATCAAAGTGGCAAACAAAAGCCACAAACATCCATGATTAATTTGTTCATTCATTGGACAAATCATTCTCACAGAATAAACCACCAACATAAGCAGGCTCTGACTCATTTCCCATGTCTGCTATGGTTGGGTCCTTTATTACCCAAAGGTCACAGAATACATGAACTTCAGGCTCATTCTCTGTGTGAGAAAAGTGTAGCGTGAGGAGATGTAGTCTGCAGTGGAAGAAACTGCAACTTTCCACTACTGATGAATAATGCTCACAGGAACCAGGCTACCTGAGTCCTGGGCCCATGCTTCCACTGGCCAGCTGTGAATTCAATTGAGCTACTAAGTTCTGCCTGCCTCAGTTTCTCCTCAGGGTTGTGAGGGGGAGGTTAGTTGCTATTTGTACATTTGCTTTGAGCAGTGCCCACTGTACAGTGAGAATTGTGTATGTGTTTATAAAATAAATCCTAGTTGCTACAGGCAACACAAGGCAGCTAAGCAGCCACATATCATTTTAAATGACACTTCTCTGCTCATACGACTCAGCTCATACCAAGGAAAGCCATACTTTAAGAAAAGATTAGCCAGCTCATTGCTTTTACTTAGGAAAGGCCAAGAAGAATTGACACTGAAAAGTCTCCAGCAAGAATTGTTGAAAACAAAATGCCTCTTCTCTTGAAAAAGGAGATACCAGTCTGTCGGTAGAGATGGAGCGAGAATGCCCTAGAATAGTGCCTACCAGCCTTGGAGTCTGTAATTTCAACCAACAGTTTGCTTGAGTTATTTGAACACATTTTATTCTTAGCTGTTTTGGTGTTTGAGATACAGTGTGTGTGTGTGTGTGTGTGTGTGTGTGTGTGTGTGTTCGCACGCGTGTGTACGTGCACATATACCTATATACACGTGTGAGTATATACATGCACAGTGGGGTAGGGTAATGGCCTAGGAGGGGACAAGATGCACGGGTTCAGGTCATTTCAGCTATAACAATTAAGAGTTGTTACCTGCAGCAACTTTCTTGATTACTGGAGCAGAAAAGTACTAGGTGTTCATTTCTGGATCAAGACTTATTATTCAAATGCGTGGATGTTATCTTTGTCCTGCGGAAGGCAAGTCAAACTGCAGCAGCCTCTGACCTGGCTATGGACCACACTCTTAGGGTTCTGACAGCATAGCCAATGAAGAAAAAAGCCGTCCAGTCCAGGTTCAGGCCCAGCTTTGCCACTTACTGTCTTGTAACGTCGAAAAACTCTCTTAGCCTAAACGTAATTTCAGTTTACCTGTCCATACAAGTGGAGATGATGACAACGACAGTATCTAACTTATCAGCAGCTATGAGGAATAAATGTAATAAATGTATTCAAGAATGTAACGTGCTGCCTGGTGGTGCTCAATAAACTAGACTTTTACAATAATAGCCGCTTGTGTCCCTAAGTGCTCCAGCAAGATCTTAGGTGTATTATCTTTGTATTGCAATGGGAAGTTTATTAGCTGTTTTTTATACTGGCTTTTAAAAGTCTCCAGTGACAACTCTTTTAAAACATGCCATCTGCCTCCTCCAATGTTTTTCTTCTCTTGCTTTTTCTAAAAAAAAAAAATTCAAAACAAACCAGCTATTTTAAAGTATGTCTGAGTGCAGGTCTATTATTCACAAGAAGAGATTCCAGGGCTTTGTTCAGAAAGGATTCCATGTGGGGATGCTCTGGCCAAAGAGCTGCCTGTTCTGGTCTCTCTTCCTTCCAGGGCAGCCCAGGGGCTAAGGGGGCTCTCATATGTCTGGGGTGGGGAGGAGCTCAGGGCGGTGGTGTGTGAACAGTCAGGGGAGATGAGGGGGACAGCTGGCTCCCTAGTTCTGGTCTTGGCCCTTCTGATCACTAACTAGCTATGTGTCCTTTGATAGGTCACTTAAATGTATTGGGCTATATTGTCTTCTTTTGTGACACAAGGGGCTAGCAATCTAGCAACAGGCATCAATATAAGAAGATAGTTTACCTGGGAGGATCACAGGCAAACATACTGTAGACCTGTACTAGTTATCAAGAAATGCAAGTTAATGACACAAATAAATTGTTTTTACAATTACCAAACATTTTAAAACAATAACACTCCGTGTTCCTGTGTTTTGCATTACTGTAAGCATGGCAAATTGGCACACCTGTTCAAGACTAGACAAAAACTCATATTGTGTCTTATGAAAGAGATTGAGGAAAGCTTGGTATGAATCTTTATCTCTGCAATTTACTACTAGTTTTGAGGCTCAACCCTTTCTTTTTATATAAATTTATTTTCATGTGTATGAGTGTTTTACCTGCATGTATGTAAATTCACCCTGTCATGCAATGCCCACAGAGGCCAGCAAAGGGCAGCAGATCTCCTGGAACTAGAGTCAAAGATTGTTGTGAGCCACCATATGGGTGCTGGGAACTGAACCCAGGTCCTCTGCAGGAGCAGTCAGTGCTCTTAACTATTGAGCCATCTCTCCAGCCCCAAGGCTCAACCCTTCCTGACTCCCTGGAATACACGGCAAAATGGGATAAATAAATAGCACTCCCTTGAGTTTCTGTGAGGTCTGGAGAGCAGGCAGCTAATGGGCCTGGCCTGATGTCTGGCAGACAGCAGATGCTGCTGTTGCTGCTATGACTTGGGTGATGGTGCTTGACTGTGCATCTGGCTTGCATTTGATGTCACAGGAGAGAAGCCCCACTGGGCTCTGTTCTGAGACTTTGCAGCGACAACTGCCCATCTGCTCTCTGGGTTCCTAAGTTATTCTGTCTCTTAGCCTTCAGGTAATGCCAGGCAAGTGTCCTACCCAGATATCACCCATCACAAGCCAACATAGACAGACAGACACCCCCTCACACACACACACACAACAGGTTACTTCAGCCCAGTGACTAGTTCACACAGTTCCACAGATGGCCTTCTGGGCTGGAGTACTAGTGTCCCTGAGGGCCTCCACCCGGAGAGGGATCAGCATCCTCCCATGCTTTGTGGCCTTGGCCTATGTTTCCAGGGGCCTCAGCGCTCTGGCATGTGCATCCGCTACCGCCATCATCCTGGCACATTCTCCTGTGCAGCCATCAGCTACCATATTTCCAAACAACTCATCCCTTCCAGTAGAAGCCCTGGACACTTGTTTTAAAATGCCCATTGGCTTCTGAGAGGCCTTTTCTCCTCTCAGAATTCTCCTGTGATTCATTTCTTATTTTTTTCATAGCTCAAGTTGGGCACTGACTAGAATTGCCATAAAGTCTTCGTCTACTTAATATCAAAGATATCTCTTCTCAAATGTTTCTTTAAATTCTTTCTCAATACCAGGTTCTGTCTCTGTTCCTACTCTACAACCTAATAAGGACTGAAATCTGTTTTCAGTAGTTACTTGATTTTTTTCTCCTCAGCTTTAAAAATAATTTCAGAGACCCACAGCACCGAGGGACAAAAGTACATCTCGGAGCCCTTATTTCATTCATGAGAAAACAGGCCAGGAGGACGACCTGTGTGCTGCTCACCAGGGCGAGTGAGCAGGCAATGGGCTTCAGGAGGTGCTGCTTCGGCTTTGCCAAGCCAAGGTACCTCCTCTATGGAAAGTTCTTGGGGCTGGCGCCACTCAGAGACAGCACCCCACAGTGTCCCAGCACCACCAGGGATTTAGTCTTCTTTCTCTAGGATATTTTTTTTTTTGTCTTTTTGAGACAGGGTCTCCCTGTAGCCCCAGCTGTCCTGGAACTCATATGTAGACCAGGCTGGCCTTGAACTCACAGAGATCCACCTGCCTCTGCCTCCCGAGTGCTGGGATTAAAGGTGTGCACCATCACGCCTGGTTCTCTAGGATTTTTTAATAGCATGTAATACTCATACATAATAATGGGTTTCATTATGACATTTTCATGCATGTCCATAATGTATGCTGTTCATATTCACCCCATTACCCTCTGTTGTCCATGCCTATTGATCCACTTTCTCTAACTAGTCCTACTTTCATATCTTATGTGTGTCACCCAATGAGTTCAATTAGAGATGCTCACAGAAGTGTAGTGGAGGGTTATTTACAGGAGCACAGCAAGTTACCAGTGGCCATGCCACCGAAGAAAATGTCTTCCACCCCCATAAGCATTAACTGCCCATAGACCCTCAGAAAGGAATGGGAGCTCCCCCTACTTGCATGCATTAACTGTCTATAAATCCTCAGGGAGGGAGGGGCCCCCTGAGCAGCGCCATGAGGAATGTTTACAGGCCCCATCTTGCACAGGTTTTGTGTAGCACCCAGTTGCTGAGTGTTCAAGAGTGCAAGGTCATGTAGTGTTCTACAACATTCCACCCCTTCCTCTGTCTCTACTGTTTCTGTTCTCTCTTCTGCAATGATCCCCAAGACTTGGAGGGGTTGGTACAGATGTCTCATTTAGGGCTGAGCATGTAACAGTCACTTATTCTTGTAAACACTATTTCCTCTTCCTGGTGAATATGGCTAAGTCACAATCTCTAGGTGCTTTCTCCTTAGCCTCCAATTCCACACAGGAAACCTCTCACTGGTCTCCTTCAGCACCTTCCTGAGATGGTATCATTCACCTGCCTTACCACAGACCATTCCTAGGTACACCAGTCTCCCTTAGTGACCTGTATATGGCTTGAGAGAAGAGCATATACAACAAAGTATTAGTGACCTTGAACATCTACCCAAGCGCTGAGCACCTGGCCTCCAGAAAAAGAGAAGAATCCAAACAGCAGTCAGAAGTCCAATCACAAATGCCTTCACAATCTTAGACCAAATGACCTTCTGCTAATGTTTTCAAGAAATTGGGAAGTAATTTCTCATTCAAGGAACTATGGGGAGCCATTACCACACCCAGATGAGCACACACAACCCTCCCCATTCTCAGTGTTGTCCTGCAGAACCCAACTCAGGGCTTCTTCTTATAATTTTTCCATAATGCCTACTTAAAGGGGCCAGGGATACATATGTATTTTCTCTCTGATCATTCAAACATTCAGTTATATTAACAGGACCACCATCAAGTTTAAAGTAGAACCCTTACCTCTTAGAGGAAGGACTTTTAGCTCTTGTGATGGCCTAAGACCTACTCCTCCCTTATTATTAAGGCTTTAACACATGTTAATGTCACCATTTTCCATATTCTTTTCATGTTTATGGTTGGTTAAGCACACTTTAGTAATTTCACAGACATGTCCAACCATTTGCATAATAAATCTTTATCTTATAACAACCATAAAAACAAATACTTTTGAGTGGTTACTATCTGTGACTGTCTTATTAACTTTCATGCTAATTCCATAAAGTAGATAACAGCTTACAAAGGTAGAGATAATAGCCTAAAAAGGATATTGAGCCTTATTTTCCTATTTGGAAAAGCAACACAGCCCAGCAGTTTAGTGTGTGAACTCTCAAAGTCTTGATTCAGTACATTTAGGTTTGACTCCTAATTCATTATATAAGTCATTGTGTCTTTAAGCCTCAGCTTGGGGTGTTTTAAATGGGATTGCTGAGAAGCCTCAAACAAGACAACATGAATGAGGTACTGAGCCCAGGACTGGCATGCAGTAGTGCTGGTGACAGTGCAAACACACTGTCAGAAGGAAGCAGCTCCCTCAGAGCTAGAGTCGGCTCTGACGTCTAACTCCAGGGCCACACTTCCTGCTTTTCATATAATTCTGAAGTCATTCGAGTTTTTCTCCCTGTTTTAAAGATGAGGAATGAGGCTCAGCACACAGGACCACACAGCTGTTTCATGTCAAGCCTGGCATCTGAGCCAGGTGTAGCTTCGCCTGCCTTCCTGGAACTGCTGCTTGCATTAATTAATCTGTTCCTGCTACTTCCTTCCAACTGTGTGACACTTCCACCTTCTCTACAACTCTTAAGTTACTTGGCATGACATCACACATGCTATGCCTGCAATACAGCACTGGTTTTAAAAGAAAAAAAACACACTGTCTTTAGGTTTTGGGTTTATTTGTTTTGGCTTTGGGGGGCGGTATTTTTGGCTTTTTTAAAGACAAGGTTTCCCTGTATCCCCAGCTGGCCTGGAACTCACTCTGTAGACCAGAGACCAGGCTGGCCTCTATCTCACAGAGATCCACCTGCCTTGGCTCCTGAGTGCTGGGATTAAAGGTGTGTGCCACCACCTCAGGCCTTGTCTTCATTTTTGAGACAGGGTCTTATGTTGTCCAGGCTAGCCTCAAACTTTCTACATAGCCAAAGCTGGCTATGAACTCTTAATCCTCTTTCCCCTACCTTGCAGAGCGGGGATTACACTGCTTCCACACCAGAGTCCATGTTTTCCTTGGACAACCTCGTGCCTGTGCCCAGTCTCTCCTCAGAAACCTGAACAGCGTCAGCTATGATGGCTAAGAAGTCCAGGGCAGGGAAAACACGTGAAAGATGATTTCAAGTCAGGTGTGGTGGCCTCTGTGAGTTCAAGGCCAGCCTGGTCAACATAGCAAACTCCAGGCTAGCCAGTGCTGCATAGTGAGACTCTGTTCCAAAAAAACAAAAACCAACCAAACAGAAAAGCTCTCCAACACTGATAAATACTGAACCTAAGAGATGGGTGAACTTTTCTCTGTATTTTTATGTTTGAAAATTTATACAATAAGATTTTTTTTTTCAAAAGCAATGAAGCTGGGCATGGTGGCACAGTCCTGCAATCCTAGCATTTGGGAGGTGGAGGGCGGAGGATCAGGAGTTCGAAGTCACTCTTAACTACATGGTTTGAACCATGGGATACCTGAGATCTTATCTCAAAACAAAACAGAATGAATGATGAATCTCCAGTCTGTATCAAAGGTTATTTGGAAAGCTAAGTGAAAAACATCCTAGGGGTTCCCTCATCCCACATACACAGTCCAAACAAACCTTAGTGGACATGTCAAGCCATTTTAGCTTTACCTCACTTGAGGTAAACCATCAATAGCTCTGATCCTCTGTTTCACCATCAAAGGAGGAAGATGGGTAATCATTGGGATTTTTTCAATTCTTTTTGTTTGGTTTATCTGCTGGTTTTTAGTGACCAGACATCGAACCCAAGGCCTTGTGCATGCTAGGCAACAACTCTACAATCAAGCCCCACTCCTCACAACACTTTCTTTTATAGTAAACATAATACCTGTACCTAAAATGCCAGATGGCTCCTTTTTGCTGTAGTTTCTGCAGCTTGCCTTATAGGGAATTAGATTCCCTGACATGAAGGTCACTCATTCACAGTCACTTTCATTTCTTCTTCAATAAACACGTGCTTCCTCACTTTTCTCCTCCTGTTGCAAGGATGGTACCTCTTTCCAACTGTAAGTTGCACATCTTTTCAGCCTGCCTTTATAATAAGCCAGTGTGTTATTTCATCCTCAGGGAAACCAGTAGAGACAGTCAAGTTCATGGTTATTTTACCATTTTGCAATTGTCTCAACAGCACAGTCAAAACCAAACAGCAAATGAAGGCAGTGGCACCCACAACACAGTACTCTTGAATCCTGTCCTGGACCCCTTAACGTCATTCCATACTGCCCTGGGAGCAGGCAGCAAGAGAACTCAGAGGATAAAGGACACACCCAGGACAGCTAGAGAAGATGGCCTTACTTTTACATTGAGATTACCTAAGTCCAGATCCGCCTTGTAGCTTGAGAAGACTCCTGATGACCCTGTCCTAATGGCATAGGAGCTAGGCCACAGCACAACGCATCCCTCTAGAATTCAGAAGTAGAAGGAACACAAGGCCTCGGAGTCCAACAAACTGGTGGGCTCCAATCATACCAGTACTGCTTAGCTATTTGAGGTTAGGCCTGGTCCTCATCTGTAAAGTGAGGAGGATTCCATTGCCTCAGAAATGTTTCCTGAGAGTATTAAATAAAATATCTTAGGTTTCTGGTTTTTTAAAAAATATTTATTATTTTTATTTTATGTGTATGAGTGTATTGCCTGCATGTATGTGAGTGCGGAGGTCAGAAGAAGGTGTCGGATTCCCCTGGAACTGGAGTTAAGGATGGTTCGTGGCCTGTCACTGTAAGCTCCAGCGGTTCTCAGCTGGGGGTGGTTTTGCCTCCAGGGGACACTGGGCACTAACAGACATTTTCAGCTGTTGTAACTCTGGATGGAGGATGCTGCTATCATCCAGTAAGTGGAGGCCAAGGGTGCTATTAAACATCTTACCATGTACAGGGAAACCCCTCAGAATAAATAATTATTTGGCCTATGTCACATGTGCTGAGGTTGGGACACTCTGCTCGACTGTAATTGTTTATGAATTTCTCTTTCTCATAGCAGGTGTCTCATTCACATTAGACCCCCAGTGCCTTCTATTCCAGGAGTCCAAAACGTATCTGTTAAATGACTGAATGATCTTTAGGAATGAAGGCCACAGCTCTTGTTTACTCCTGCTGGCTTTGGACTGTGACTAGCCCCCTGCACTGAGTTGCTGTCCTGCCCAGCACACATTCTAACCTTACTGACTCTCGGCAGGCCTCCTCTCCATGTTCCTACTCTGCTCTGCAGGTCATGGCAGCAGAGAACTACCCGCAGCACAGCCGAACACAGGGCACCTGGGCTGCAGGGTTAGATGGGGGGAGACTGAGTCCATGAGACAAGAGGGAGCAGGCCCGGCCACCAGCAAATGGGACAGGGCTCAAATGCTGATTATCTTTCAACTTTTCCATGAGCCATTCATTCACTTACTGGATGGAGAGAATCTACTTCTGAGCCTGCAGAAATCCTCTCCCCCTTTATGAAATAACCCTGAATGATGATGAATCCATTCTCAGAACACCGAGTCACGGCCCATTCCCTTCTCTCTGCTTCTGCTACTCAGTTCGCATGAATTATGATAAGCTCCTTTTACATGATTGTGAGGGCCTGGTAATTCTCAGCAATTTCAAGAATGAAATATTCACGAAGACATTCAACATACTAACATACAGAGTTGGAAATTCAAAATTATTGCTATCTAAAACACAGCATTCAGTGTATTGTATTTTACATATATAATCTAATTTATGTTCAAAGAAATGCAGTTCAGACAATTTTACCCAGAGACTAAGGTTAAGGAGTTGCTGGAATTGTGAAGGTAAAAATTAGTTGCTTTCACTAACGGTCCCACAAATTCACTCTGAAATTCCTTATAACTCTTGGATGAAGGCCAACTTGTCCCTGTGATTTATTTAAATCCAGTTTCTCAGCTAGGTCTAGAACATTCTGTACATCTCTTATGACTTGATCTGGTAGTTCTACCTCTAAAGAGGATTTGAGATTGGTACTCATTTTGACAAATTCTTCTGAAAAGAGCAAAGAAGTTGTGCCTGTTGCTTCCTTTCCACATTCTCCAAGGAGGATTCTGGTATCTGCAAGATCCTGTCAGGAGGGAGGCTGATTCTTTCACACCAGTTCCTCTAACAGACCCAATTACTGTTAGTTTTGCTTTGATAGCAGCATCTCATTGCATGTTTCTTAAATTCTGTATGGATCTTTTTCATGGGCTTCCTTAATTGAGTTTCCCAATTTTTCCAAATGAAAATAATTTTCTAAGTTTTAAAATGTGTCTTTCTTGTGTAATGTTGCTGCTTTGAGCAATCCTCTCTGATCTATATCTGTAAATAACAATTATTATTCCAGTTAATAATCCAATCTCCAGAGGTAGAAGGGTATGCACAGGGGGTTTCACACAGGGGCTGGAACAAAGAAAGTATTGAGCAAAGGGTTGTCATTCTCTTATTGGACAAAGAAGGTGGGATTGAAACAAGAGCCTAGTTCTCAGCTACAGTTCCCTAAAGGATTTTTCAAATAGCATCACATTTTATGTTTCCTATAGGTGTTTGGCAGCTAACCTTTCTAAAGAGTTAGTTGGCTACATCGTGAAAGTCTGTTGATACTTGCATAATCACTCTTCCCTATGTACACATTATCTTGGCTTTCTTTTCTTGCAGCAGACTGTTAAGCTCATATTCATTATGGTCATTAAATCACAGCAGCTCACACACAGACATTCTGGACCTTCCACACTGCTATGCTTCCTTTCCTTCTGTAAAATCATTAGTGCAGGAAATGATCATTTGTCCTAATTCACCAAGGGAGTTATTTTGCCAACCTATAAGTGAGTAAACACCCTCATTATTACTAATTGGCCTTATTTTCTAACTCAGCTAGTGGGATTCTAGTTTCCAGCTCAACCTCATTATCCCTGTCAGGTGGCCCCTAGCCCCTCTCTACTGACATGTTTTCATTCACTTTGGCCTATTTCCACCTACTGGAAATTTCCTGGTAGCATTTTTATGCTGCGTACCTCCTACGCTAGCATCTACTTCATAACTCTGCCTTCTTATCCTTCTTTGACTTCTGTTTCAAGGCAGCCTTCGATTCCAGAGAAATTCAAAGGGTTTCTATTTGTACTTCTGTCTCTGCTTCTCACTTGGACTCTCCAGCTCCACGTCTCTCATGGGTGGGTGTTATGGACAAGAGGTATATAGGAGGCTATCCATCCATCCATCATCTGTCTATCTATCTATCTATCTATCTATCTATCTATCTATCTATCTATCATCTATCTATCTATCTATCATCTATCTATCATCTATTCTCTATCAATTTGAGGCAAAGCCCAGGAAGCTATGTTTAACCAATGCTGCTGTGCTGCTGTCATACACTAAAGTTGGAGCATACCCTTCTAAAGCTCTGTTTACTCCTTTACAATGTTCTCTCAAAGATTGTTCCATGAAAGACTTTTCATGGATTACCTGTTTATACCTATTTTTTTCCCATCCCAGTGCCTGTTTTACTATTTTAACAGAAGTAAAAACAAAAAGCTGAACCTATATCAAGAAAACACTAAGAAGCAAAAGGAAACTAGTGGCAACCATTCCAGATGTTCCTCGATTGTTTCCGTGAATGCTTTTCCTCTTTCCAAAATGATAGATCAGAAAGAAGATAGAGTACGGATACAGCGATATACTGAAAAACTTATATTTTGCTCATGTTTTTTAAAATAATTGAGAATGAAAGATATTTCTTAAACATCAACAATATGACAATGAAAAACTGAGAGAAACATCAGAATTTACCACATACTTCCATAGTACAAGACTATATTCTTCCACATTACAAACATGCATTTTAAAAGCCCGATTATAAAAAGCATTTTTCATAATGGATAGTCTAGATTCTACAATAATCAAAGAAAATAAACACAGCACAATTCAGTTTGCACATTTTAACCCTTTGGATAATTTTCTTTTCCCAAAGATTATAACTGCTCTCACATCTTCTCACAGTAAGTCTTAAATCAGCCCCACTACTAGCCATCCCACCAAACCACAAAACCATTACTAGCAGCCATTCAATAAATTAAAACACGCACAACAGCTAACATCCTACAATAATGAAAAATGTGAGACACTATAGTGCTACTCAGATTCTCATGAGAAAAACAAGATTTACATGAAGTAAAATGGCTCATCAAACAAAAACAATAAAAAGAAACAGATGCACATTGTCCCACCATCGAAGCTATAGTCAAAGTCCTCTACATTTAATGGGACCATTTATTTATTTTCAATAAATTAACATAATCAAGAGTTCCTACACCTTTCTGTCTGACACCGGACTGCAGACGTTCACTCCTACCATGTCCTCCCACACTCCTGCTGGAATGAGATCTCCCAAATGCCCCCTTTCCACATGACTTTGGATACAGGGAAAATGAGCTTATGTCAGGAAATGAACACAGTTTCTCCAGTTATTTTCTTAGGGTTGTTTCCCATCTCCTAGGGTTGCAGAAAGGAGGAAGGAGCTCTTCACTGATAATTTTAATCCTAACACCCATAAAACATTCACTCCCAAGGAGGTTATAGACGTTCGCAGACAGGCTTGTGTGAGCTGATCTGAGAGTAGTCTTCATAACTTAAATTCCTTAAGCACAGTACTTTGCAATGAAATTAGCCAAATACAGAGAAACAAAACAGTTTTCAAGTTTTATTCTAGGGTTATTTTTAACTTGTGTGTGTGTTTTTTTATTTTTATTTTTTTACAGAAAAAGAACAGCATTTGGAATTGAGTCGGTAGTGAGCAGAAAACGACACTTGTAAAGATTCTTTATTGAGTTACTTTCACTAAGATCTACCAGGTTTTTAATGCTTGTGGACAAATACCTTAGTTCCTCAGATAAATTAGATCATCCTTTCCATAAACTGTGGAAACTTACACTGAATTTTGAAAACTGTAGCATGCCAGGAACACCAAGGAGCATGTTGCTCATTTTGATCGGGAATGCTAACAGATATGTTTGTATTGAACTCTTCTGCATAGTTCTTTCTTCTTAAAAGTTTCTTAGACTTCAGGATATTCTTTACCAATACCATATTCAGAAAACAAGAGATTAAAAAATCTAATCTGCATAAAACAGCAACTTATTAAAAATCAGTATCCTAAAGAACACAATGAATTGGAGGTTTTATAACATATATCACACCATAACTTTGTTTTACTTCCCAAAACAGAACAAAACTCCCAAAACGCACATCTCACAAACCCCTCAGGATCCTTTTCAAGATTTTATAGACAAAAAAAAAAAAAAAGGATAAACTCACTCTTGTACCTCTATAATTAGGCATTTTGGTTTAGAACATTTTAGAAACTTTCTTAACACAGACAGAAACTTCACTGATCTCGTTGTAAAGTGTCTCAAAGGAATTACATTTGGCTAACCCTATACAAGAAGAGAAGCCGTTCCCAGACTCCAGTCATTAATAACCTCAGGGGACTTCTTAGACAATGAGAACTCTTACCTGGTCTTCTTTAAACCTCCAGCATCCTCATCCATCCCTTAACAAGGAAAATTGGGTACCTCAGAGAGACAGACAGAAGAGCCAACCACCCTTCAAGGCTGGCTGTGCGTGCAAAGCTCCAGCTGACAGTCTGCTTCCCTCTCCTGGGGCTCTCTGCCTAAGAGGCTGCATAGAAACTCAGCCTGGTGCCAAATCTTAATCCTTTTGCAGAATCTCGCCTGGAGCTGCCTCACCTCTTCCATTCCTGCAAGGCCTCTTCCTGCTGCATTTCCTTCTGAAACCATTCATCACCACAATGACTGACCAAAAGAAGCTCAATCTCAACCCGTAGTGAAGAACCGTGCAACATGCAGCGTGTTTACATTAACCAAAATGAAATGATGTAATATTCAGAATCAAGGGAGGGCTGAGATCCAAAGTCAGGGCATTGTAAGAACTGCTGCGAAACACAACTTCTCTACTGGAAAAAATAATTATCCTTGTGTCACATTAATTTGGCTTCCATAATTGTAGGGTCATTTGGGTTGTTCTGGTCTCATTAAGTATTATGTTTTCTAAATAGAAATTGAGGACTCTCCAGTTATTCACATTTTTAGTCAAAGAAGAGGAAAAGGCAGCAAACAGAACCCAGTGTAGTAACAGGTAAAGAACCTAGTGTCAACGGAGTGATAATGTGGACACCTGTCATGCTGCAGAGAACTAGAGTCCCCACAGGGCAATGCCTTCCACGTTAACGCACCTCCCAGGAAAGGCAGCGTTTGCCTAAGTCAGTGGTCCATTTTCCTTCCTGTATCTGTTGATTATCAAGAATACCCAGGAATAGAGTTAGTAAAGTTCTCTCTCTCTCTCTCTCTCTCTCTCTCTCTCTCTCTCTCTGTGTGTGTGTGTTCACATGTGTGCAGCTACATGTGCACATGCAAGTAAGCATGGAGGCAGAGGCTAATCTCAGGTGCTGTTCTTCAGAAGGCACCTACCTTTTTCCTTGAAACAGGGTCTCTCCTGGGACCCAAGGTTTGCCAATTAGCCTGGCCAGTAAGCACCAAGGATCTTCCTATCTCTGCTTCCCTAGCACTGGGATTACAATTGTGCACCACTGCAGCTAGGCTCTTACATGTGTACTGAAGATCAAACGTGGGTTCTCATGCTCCCACAGTTAAGCACTTTATTGACTGAGTTATCTCTCCAGCCTTCCAACCCCATTTCTGTTCATGACTTCAGGATCTTATGGTTCCCAAATGGGGTAGGACAGGAAGGGTGACAGTTCATAATGCTTCTGAAGGAGAAAGGGATTGTGGGGGGGGGGATGGAGGAGGAAGCTGATTAGTAATATCTGCTTGGGAGACCGCGTAAGGGTTCACAACTAATGAGAGGATGGCTTGAGATGGTGGGGAAGCCATAGGGAGACTTCTTTTAACTATAACTTTTAACCTTTGTCTGTAATTGACCATAATATTCCATTTTAGAAAATGTATACTATGTTCCAGACAACACTTCCGTGTTTTAGCTTCTTAAATCCTCACAACTATGCTAGGAGAGTAGAGACTGTTGTTCCTGTTTTACAGATGCAGAAACCAAAACTCAGAGAGGTTAAGTAGTGGTAAGCCAGCATATAGTGGTACCAAGTTTGTCTGACAAGCTCCTTAGCCACCAAGCTGCCAGCTCTGTGAGCTACACAACCATAGTGTGCTATGTACATGTGCTTGCTTTCCCCAGATGCAGATCTCAGCTCCTGTAGGAGTATCAAGGTCCAGCATTCCTAACCTATGTGCAAAGAAAGTGAAGCCTCCAAGTAGAGTGACAGAAATCAAGTCATATAGTCATATAAGTTGTTCCAGCCTGGCCCTGTTCTGCCATGAGTCAACCAGTTGTAGGACCTTAGTCAATCTTCCCTTTCTGGAGCCCAGTATAGGGTTCCTTTAGCACGAACTCTTTCTCCTTTCTTTTTCTCTCCCCAACCCCCTGTGTCTTTTGGTGCTGGGGCCTTGCACAATCTAAGAACATACTCTACTGCCAAGCCTTCCAGCATTAATTTTTGGCAGCATATGATTTTAAAAGAAGTGAGTGCTAAGTGAATTACTTTTTATTTTTGTCTTTTTGAGACAGGGTCTCCCTGTAGCCCCAGCTGCTCTGGAACTCACTTATGTAGACCAGGCTGGCCTTGAACTCACAGAGATCCGCCTGCCTCTGCCTCCGGAGTGCTGGGATTAAAGGCATGCGCCACCACACCCAGCGTGAATTACTTTTTTTCGTATTTTGTTTTTGTTGTTGCTGTCTTCCTGTATCCCCAGCTACCTGGAACTCCTTATACAGACCAGGCTGGCCTCAATCTCACAGAGATCTACCTGCCTCTGC
This sequence comes from Nannospalax galili, assembly GCF_000622305.1. Taxonomy (NCBI): domain Eukaryota; kingdom Metazoa; phylum Chordata; class Mammalia; order Rodentia; family Spalacidae; genus Nannospalax; species Nannospalax galili. The sequence continues at coordinate 525,823 of NW_008355723.1, forward strand.
CTCTGCCTCCTGAGCGCTGGGATTGAAGGTGTGTGCCACCACACCGGGTTTGAATTACTACTTTTCTTTTCTAGTTTTTATTTTTTATCATTAGTCTTTTTAAAACTTTTTTAAATTAAATCTTTAATTTTTGTGATTTTCATACAATATAATTTGATGATATTTAGACCCCCACCAATATATTCCTCCCCTTATTGACCCTGTTCAATTTAATGTCTCCCACCCAATTTAATAAGAACTATAGAGTCTAATTTGTGTCTCCTAATATCCTTCAGGGGGGGTTCTTCCACTGGAGGCTGGTTAACCTACCAAAAGTCCCATGCTTGAAGGAGACTGTCTCTGCCCCTCCCAGCAGACATCAGTTGCCACAATTTTCTTAGGTGGGGTTGGAGCCTCTTACACACTTCTTCATGTCTGTGCTGGGATATTTTCTGGTTGCATAGGGCTTGTGCATGCTGTCACCATTGTTGAGTTCATATGAGTAACTGACTATCTGGAACTCAGTTTCCTTGTGGCCATCAATTACCTTTAGCTCCTATAATCTTTCTGCCCCCTCTTCTACAAGGATCGCTGAGCCTTGGGAGGCAGAAGTTTGATGCAGGTGTCTTATTCAGAGATAAGAGTTCTGCAGCTTCTTGTTTTCTGCAAATAATAGATTAATGCATCTCTCAAGCCTCACCAGGGAAGTTTTCTTATACTACAGATAGTGATTGACACAGAAACTCACAACTGGACAATGTAGGATAGAAAACAAGAGGCTGCAGAGGGCTTATCCTTGAATTTCTATTTTTTTTTTAAATGACAGACTGCATGCATCAAATGGGATTTCACTCCAATAGGACAACAGTAATAATCATTCCCATTTAGGTACTGTGCTTAGGACATTACATGGGACGTTCTCACTGGTTGCTATGAATAAAAGCCCTTGTAAGGGATAGATTATTATTATTCCCATTTCACAGATGAGGAAATGAAGGATCAAAGGAATGAATGATTGTACAGGGTCAAACATTTGGTAAATGGACCTCATAGGAATTAGAGCCAAGTCTGACAGATTCTAGAGCCCACTTCATGGCCTATTGTCCCTAAAAGGTTCTTGTTAGAGCAGTTCTAAGATACCAGTTTAGAAAATTCTTTCAGAACCTATATGTTCCATTTTAGTAAGTATACATTTTTGAACATGCAGAGGTTGTGGACATGTGGTCCTGCCCTCCCAAGAATTTCAACCTATCAGGGGAAAGGGAGGCTGAAGCTAACTGTGCCACAAGAGCAACTAGACAAAGTGTTACAACAGAGATAGAAACAATGGGAGTTTGAGTCAGTGCGAGATTACTTCCAAATGATCCAAATTACTGCTAATTTGCTCAGTGGTGGTAAATATCCAACCTCAAAGGGTGGATGTGATTTTGGCTCACAGGCAAGTCAATCAGAGCCAAGTCTAGGGAACAAAGTGGGTCATCAAGCTGGGCAATACCATTTTTGGTCACAAGTTAGGTGTGGCTATAAAATAAAACAGTAAGATGGCTTTTCCTGTGTGGCCCAGAGCAGCTGCTAAGTCAATGCCTAAAGGGAAGTTCCAAAAATTGTCTGAGCAAGGATACCATCTCCAGGTTAAAGGCAGAGCCACCCGGAGTGATTCTGAAGGACAAGGCTTCTCCAGCACGTACTTGACCATACCAGAAGCAGAGGCCTGGAGAATCAGCTACTCCTAAGCATCCTACTGGCAGGTCCAATTAACTTGCTCATGGCTGTGCTCCCAGTATTTGGCAGAGTGCTTGGCATGGAGGTGGGATTTCACAATAAATATTTGTTGACAGACTAAAACAAAAGTATCAATCCTAGATTTTTTAAAAAATATTGTCATATATTTGGTCACACATATCTGCACATTGAATCTGAGCACCTTCCCAGGTGAGGCTAATGATCAAATTAAGAATGTAATTACCAATCTATCTTTCAGCTAGGAGCTAGGTGATTGATCAGGCCACAATTAGCCATTAAAGTTGCCACTCCTGCCCATCTTCATGGCCATTCCTGCATTCAGCGTTAAGAAGAATGAGCACAGGGCATCTAAGACACCACCACACGGGATCTGTTTAGGACTTGTGGCCAAAGGTTCCTCCCTCCTGGAAAACTCAGGAAGTCTGGCAAGCCCTGGGGAATGTTTCTACATGCCAACAGACACACAGAGCACCCTGCAGCCAGGGTGGCCTCCTAAGTCTGCGTCTGCAAGAGCCTGGGCTGCCCGAGCAAGAATTCTCCAAGGACAGCCCTACCTCCTTACATATCCGAAAGTGGGATGATGTCTCTGAGACCCCAGTGACTTGTCAGTTCAGCAGAAGCAGCATCAGTTCAGAGCAGACCTCAGGACAGTCAGGTGCCAGCAAGGGTTGCCTAGTGTTCTACAGCCATCAGCTCCCCATTCCTTTATTCTCTTTGTTCTTAGTTGTTGTTAGCTTGTGGTTGGCTTGTTCACTAGTTAGGCACAAAACAAGCCAATACCAGATAGGCCGAGACCTCCCTGCCACTAAGACCCCCAGAGACTAAGGAATTGGGGGGGGGGGCTAATGTGATCCCCTTTCTATCCATCATTTGTGAAAGAAGGTACCTCACTGGATGTAAGGCCTTGCCAGGATCCTTAAGCTGCCTCAGTTCTTCATTTTTAAATAAAAATTCTAATGGTATTTCCAAGCCCAAGATTGTTAAATGAGAAAATGTACATAAAGAGCCTGAGTTGTTTGAGAACACTCTCACAATTGGGGGCCATTGCATTAACACTGAGGTGCTCAGTGGGTGGAAACTTAGTGAAACACCCCAATCAGTGTATCATGATACCAAGCTGGAAACAATGCGAGTGCTCAAGGACAGTCATGAATGCTTTCCTTGGCACCAGACTTTGAGTGGAATTTTTAAACTGGGATTTTTCCTTAGCAGGTAACATAATGGAGAATGCCTCCTCCTAGCCTTACATAAAAGGTACTGAAACATCTTTTCCTTGACCTAGACTTACACATGGAATACCCACTTTAAAGTGCAGCTTGGGGCAGGTATTGATGGCTTCACAGGATGTCAGCACAGGAAGACAGTTACCCTAGCTATCCACTCTTATAGAAGTATGAGAGTAGCTGGGGGGTGGGCAGGGGACAGTTGGCTGAGGACAAGAACTTGGCTTCCTGTCCAGCGCTTGTCTCCTTACCCCAAACACTTACACTTACCTTTATATTTTCCACTAACCAAGAGAAGCATCTTTTGGTTCTTCCTCATGGGAAATGCTACAGCAGCCTCTTCATACTATGAGAATCTCTTTAAGTTTGTCTTACAATACATATGAAACATATTTAAGATTTCAAAATCCAGCCTGGGGAGCACACGGGGGCTCTGGAGTCTGCAGCACAGAGCTGCTCACGGTTCTCCACTGCAGATGGTGCCTACTGCTTGTACAAATGCACTTCTTACCTGAAGTACAGTTTGAAAGGCTGTGCATTTCACCAGCTCTTTATTCTTAAAAGCTTTCTCCGTGTCTCACAGTGTGTCCTGAGTGCCTCAGCTGGCAATCTCTTTCATCCTTCCAACACACTATGCTTCTGGTTCTAAAGCAGGATCTGAACTCTTCTGATGGACTCCAAAGCTCAAGGTCCTAACCATAAGCCTTCAGTTCCCTGAGCAGAATGAGGTCTTTGCCAGGCAGGAGTAAGGTCTGGTAACTATGCTAACGTCCACCCCCTGTTTAAGGAGTACATTTTCTGAGGCTAACACTTGAGAAATATACAAAGTGCAGTTGGGTTTTGGTTTTTGTTTTTTTGAGGCGTGGTCTCACTCTGTACATAAACTGTCCTAGGACTCATTATGTAGCTTAGGCTGGCCTCAAACTTGCAGCAATCCTCCTGCCTTAGCCTTCCAAGCGCTGGAGTTACAGGTTTGAGCTACCACATACAGCTTGTACTTGGCTATTCTGAAGTTCTGAGGGGCCATCTGGAAAGATGATCTTAAAATGGAGACGACTGTTTGTGGTATCCTCATGACAGCATCAAAACAAGACACACCCGCCACACACACACACACAAACACACACACACACACACACACACACACACACACACCCCATAGGTAAAGGGACAACACTTCTAGCTAGTCATTGGGACACTGGGGTTTGTCATGATTAGGTTAGAAAGAAGAGAGAAGAGCAGGGCAGAGGACACAGTCACCAGGCCTGGTCCTGTTTCTAGGTCTGTCCCACACTAGAGAGTGACTGGACAAAGGGCTTAAAACCTCCTTAGCCCTGTGGGGGTATTATATGAGATAATATCAATAAAGCTGCTCTGAAAAAGTAAAAGGCACATACTATGAGCTCAATGAAAATTAGCTAAGGATAAGAGCAGACACCATTTTCAGATATCAGAAGACAGACTTATGGGTAGAATCAGTAATACTGAGAGTCCTTAATATGAATTACACATTGTTAAACTTGAGGCAGTTTCATATTTTCTACATGTGGCTTGATGTTATTTTACCCAATAGACACCCTTCTGGGCTGGGGGAAAAGCTCAGTGCAAGACTACTTGCCAAGTATGCATGAAGTCCTTGGTTTGATCCCCAGCACTGCCAAGAAACAATGTGTGTGTGTGTGTGTGTGTGTGTGTGTGTGTGTGTGTGTGTGTGTATCTTTCTAACATAAAGCAATTATGGTGCATATATTATGGGTTTTCCAAAGTGCCCATCACTACCCATTATTAACAAAATGTGATGCTCACACTTCAAATTCTTTACCAAGAACATACATCCAGTTCTTTGCCATCCTTCATGTGAGGAGCTTAGTTACAAAAAGTAATATCGTAGAGAACTCTCAAAAGTGTGTCTGGGTCAAATAATCTTCTTAAAAATTTAAATTATAACACTTAAGTCAGAGAATCAAAAAGCCACCTACCCCAAATCTCAGCCTTTTTACACCACATAGAATTGCTTTTGTACATTTGTTCCAAAGTTTCCCACTGGCTTTCCCACAGTGCTCTGCAGTTTTCAGTAGATAAATTGTACATCATTTTTTCTAAATTTATTCCTAAAGCATTCAATTATTTTATGATGTTGTTCATGGAATTTAAAAACTATTAAAATATCATTTCTAGATAGTTCATTGATACTGCCTAGAGTCATAATGTTGCATATCTTATTTCAGTGATTTTTTTACCAATAGGTATTATAAATAACATTCATTCCAAAAATATATTATGAGCACCTATTATTTTAGAGACTGCTAGGCAAAGAAGGAGGAGGAGGAGGAGGAGGAGGAGGAGAATGAGGACGAGGAGGGGGAGGACAAGGAGGGGAGGGGGAAGGGAAGGGGGAGGGGGAGGAGGAATCTTACCCTCAAGGGGTTGAATGGAAAAAATGTAACCCAAACAAGAGTGCTTCCCACCACAGAGAAGACGCTGGCAAGCACATCCCACTGCCACCCGAAGCCCTGAAGTTCCTCTCCAGTCTCCGAATCAGGAGATGCTGAGTATCCCCTTAGAACTATTCTATTTTCATCCCATGCCCACTGTGAATTGTGTGGCTGGACAGGTTTTCTTTGCTTCAGTTGCTAGGAAGCCTAAGGCCATGTTGTAGCCAAACTAGCAATGGCTTTAAGGAAGAATTTGTTCTTAAATTTATCACACTTTATTTTTGTTCTAATTTTTCTCATCTTCTTGTTCTACCTAGTTTTAAGTAGATATTTGTAAGCTGCCTAAGCTTTTTTATAAACAAAACCTGGAAAGGAAGGAAGGGAGGGAGGGAGGGAGGGAGGGAGGGAGGGAGAGAGGGAGGGAGGGAGAGAGGGAAGGAGGGAGGGACAAAGGGAGGAAGGAAGACATTTCAGTTACCTGCTAATATCCCTCAGAATGTTACCTTCTATGAAGATCTACTCCCTGTTTCTGAAGTTCCCCTAAGATGTGATTATACTACCTGAGTGAATGCTTATACTATCTGGAATAAGAACTATTTCATACTTATAAGGTTCTAATCTACTCTTGGCAGGTCTAAATTAAACAAAGTCTATTAGTTTCGTTCAGACACACTGGAAGTGCTTTTCTGGCACTACTTCAATAAAAAATTTCTTTCCTTATTAGAAATAAAGAATCTGGGCACAGCAGACAAGGTGGAAAGGAATAGTTCCTCCCAAGTCATCAGTAACCAAGAGGCAGTTTAGCAGTTAAAATCTAAAGTCATTCAGACCTGTGTTTTAATTCAGACTCTATTATTTACCTACTAATTGTGTGATTCTGGAATGTTTATTTGACCTCTACATTTTAGTTATGTCATCTGTAAAGTCAGGACAATATCTACATTACTGTTATCAATACAGTCAGATTAAATGAGATTATCATATGGCTAAAGACATCTACTTAATATCAGCACTGGAGGTAATAGGCATTGCAATAAGACAAGAAAAACAAGCAAGCATTATACATGCAACAAAGGCAGAAATATCCCCAACTGATACCCTTGGGTAACTTAAAATAAATTAGATTTCTACCTAATTATAAAAATAAGTTCCAGAAGAAAGAAAGATCAAGATGTGAAAGGGAACACTTTTGGAATGTTTTTAGTAGAATTTCTTTATTACCTCAGAATAGGGTGGTATTTCTTCAGCAAAATATAGAAATAAAAACCATAAAGAAAAAAGTAAGAGAATTAGATCTCATTAAAATTTTAAATGTGATAATATAAAAAAAACTAGGAAACAGGTTATGGTCTAGAAAATGCTATCTGAAACACATATATCAGGCAAAGGAATAATTTAAACACACACACACTTTTACAAATCAATAAGAAAAACAACCAAAGACATAGATGGCAAAATATATAGACAGATAATTTTCAGAAGCAAATCAAGTAGCCAATAAACATGAGAAATGTTCAACCTTACTAGTAATCAGGAAAAATATAAACAAATTGGGAACAAAATTATTTTCTACTTATAAGACTAGCCAAAACATCAAGTCTTCTATTTACAGACTTTCCCACAATTGGTCTAGGAAGTATCTAGACAGTGGTTTCCACTGAGGGGAAAGGAAAGGGTAGGGAATGGGGCCTCCTACCATTTCTGTATCATTTTATTTCTTTAAAAAAAATTTTAGGCAAATGTGGAAAATATTGACCCTTGTAAGTCTAAGCAGTAGCTACTTGGCTATTTGTTATAAATTTCCTGGTATACTCGAAACATTCACAATAAATAAATACAAGCAAAAAAACTAACCAAACAAACAATAAAAATGTGGGTGCTGGTTAGTTTTTATTGTCAACTTGACCCAACCTTGAGTTACCTGGGAAAAGGGAACCTCATTTGAGGAACTTCCTAGATCAGACTGGCCTGTGGGCATGTCTGTGGGGAACTATTCTCATTGCTAATTGATGGAGAAGGGCCATTTTCTGGGCAGGTGAGCCCAGAATAAGCACAGGCCTGCGCGGGAGCCAGCAAGCAGCACTCCTCCATGGTTTCTGTCCTAGGTTTCTGCTTTGAGTTCCTGTCCTGACTTCTCTCAGTGATGGACTGTGACCTGGAAGTGTAAGCCAAACAAACCCATTCCTCCCCTAAGTGGCTTTTTGGTCAGAGTGTTTTATGACAGCAACGTGGAGCAAACCTTGTGTCTAGAGAAGTGCCTACATATGTCAGGTTTTTTGTTTTGTTTTGTTTTGTTTTGCTTTTGCTTTTGAGTAAGCTGGTTAGATCAGGAATGAGAACCAGGGCGCCTTGGATAACAGTGTGAAGGCCAGAAAATGAGGCCAGCAAATGGGATGGGCAAATGATACAAAGAGACATGTGAGAGAAAGTGTTGGTCCTTAAAATAGTCTAAAAGTAGAGGTGGAGATGAGAATCCAGAGATGTTCTTGTTCATTCATCACACACTATTATTACATTGGAATATTTCATCTGGTCTGGGCCTAATAGCATGTCTAATATTATGGGACAGATAGACTCACAAAATTATTATAACCAATAGCTGATTTCAGCAAGGGCAAGAGGTATGCTAGTTTGGGAAGAATTCTTCCAGACATGACTAAGGTTGAGCACCAGGTAAAAGGAAGCTGGTAGGTAGAGGAGTGTCCCAGACAGCAGAACCAGCATATACAGGTGAAGCAGGATGCTAAGAACTGTGTGATACTAGTTTGGAATCTAAAGAAACCACAACAGAAAGGAAGGTATTTTAGTAAGGGATCAAAGATTATAAATTTATGGCTTCTTTTTAAAAAATATTTTATTATTTTATGTGTGTAAGTGTATTGCCTGCATGCATGTAAGTGCACCTGTGTCGTGTGATGCCCGCGGAGGTCAGAAGAGGTTGTCGGATACCCTGGGACTAGAGTTACGGACAGTTGTTAGCTGCCATGTGGGTGCTGGGATTCAAACCTGGGTCTTCTGCAAGAACAACCAGTGTTCTTAACGGCTGAGCTATTTGTGGCTTCTTTAAACACTAAAGAACCCTAGAGAACTCACCAAAGTTAAAGAGGTAAGAAATTTAAAGACATCTAGAAGCAAGAATAAAAACCCACTAAACAAAGAACAGGAGTATTAGCAAGTCTGTACACAGTTCATACCTGTAATTCCAGGTCACTGTAGTAGAGCCAACTGTGTACTTGTCACTTGAAAATAGTAGACTGAGTTGCACAGACACAGTGGGGACAAGACACTGAAGACTCTGCTGAAGGCAGGGAACTTCCCTCGCTTACCACTTCTACAGAAATCCTTAGAGCCGGGAGGCTGCCACTCAGATCATGCCAGTGACAGCTCAGAACTGTGTACACACACACACACACACACACACACACACACACACACACAAACTCAATTCCAGCTGACTTGGGAAATGAATTTCTCTGGAGGGTTCTTGGGCTGGTTCTAATGTGGAGAACTGAAGAATTTTTTAAAATTATTTTTTATGTGTATCAATGTTTTGCCTGCATTATGTAAATGTACCTGTGCATGAAATACCCATGGAAGCCAGAAAAGGATGTTGGATTCCCTGGAACTGGAGTTGCAAATGGATGTATAGCTGCCATGAAGGTGTTGGGAACTGAACCCGGGTACTCTAAAAGAGCAGTCAGTGTTCTTAACTGCTGAGCCATCTGTCTAGCCCACTGAAGACGATATTTTTTTACACCTGCAACTTTCATAATGGAAACTGACAACTTCTTGGGATTAAACCAAGAGAAATAAACATATTTAAAAGCTTTCCCTAATATCACATCAAATCCAGGCTCCGGGGAGGACATTAATGTTTTCTCATTTCAAATAACGCTCAGCATTGGAGTCTGGTGGCTGAGTTTTGTGACCTCAGATTTGCTCCAATGATTTTCTTTTAGTGTTGTGATGAAAATAACGACTCTATTCAAGTGACTTTTATCTATTTGCCCCTAAGTCTAAGTACAGTCTCTTGATTTAAAGACCAACTTGAGATGAATTTTATCCCCCCCTCCCCAATTTTAAAAGATACCAATATAGAAATACTAAAACTGTCCACTTATGGATAAGTGAATTGGAAAACACGTGGGAGAGATGCAGTTCACAGACCTGCAGACTGGGGTTCTGCCTTGTCCCAAATATGTTACTTTATAGCCAAGTGTGTTTCCTAAAGCTCATTTCCTTAAAATAAAAATACAAAAAAGACTACCTCCCAGAGAAGGTACAAAGTTGTGAAGGCCAGATTTGGGAATGTTTGTTAAGCATGAAACATGGTAGGTGTTCAATACCATTATTAACATTTTAAATAAACAAGAAGTGCTTTTCAAGATTCTTCTCTGTGTTTTCTGAGGGACTGATTTACATGGAAAACCACAGGACAATGTCAAGCATAGGACATGAAGACTTTACCACTAATATTTCAGGATACTGAACTAAACTAATCTTTAAAGGGAGGTTTTTCCATTTTATTTCTTGTAGTGCTGAGAATCTAATCTAGAGCCTTGCACATGCTAGGCAGGCACTCTACCGTTAAGCTATATCCCCAGCCCAAAAGGGGTTTTAAATGCTGAAAAACACCAGTATGTGCTTATGCCAGCACATGAGGATTCTAGGGACTAAATGCTGCAAGTCACTGCAGTACTAAATTCCTGTGAAAATGCTGTAATACAAATAGATTTATCCCATAGCAGTGTTTATCAAAAAAAAAAAAAAAAACACTTTTTACAAAATTCCTGTTAAAAAGCGTTAATACAAATAAATTTATCCCATAGCAGGTTTTATCAAAAAAAAAAAAAAAACACTTTCAAAAGTTTTAAGATTTGTTTTTCAGATGTACACAGTCATTGAGGCACTGACTCTGTATACTGTCAACACCCCCATGAGAGATGGAGATGGAATCCCATCACCCAACACACTAACACTCCAGTAACAACCCTACAGGCATTCACATTAGAGGGAATAAAGACTAAAGAACCTTGTATCAGCACTAGTTAGGGTCTGCCACTATAACCTATGTTTCCTGTGAACTTTAAACAACTTTCTTTCTAGTTCTTTTGATTTTTGAAACTGTGGACCAGAGATTGGAATGCAAACTATCACTTTTATTATAATAATAATTATTATTATTGGGGCTGGAGGGATGTCTCAGCCGTTAAGGACACTGTGTGCTCTTACAGAGGACCACTGTTTGAATCCCACCATACACATGGTGGCTAACAACAGTCCATAACTCCAGCTCCAGGGGATACGACATCCTCTTTCGACCTCTGTGGGCACTGCACGACATGGGTGCACTTACATATATGCAGGCAATACGCTTATATACACATAAATTAAAATAAAAATAAAATTTTTAAATAATAATTATTAAATGCATTGTACTTACTTTTTTTGTAACTTACACAATGTTTCCCTCACTCCCTGCAGTAATCCTGAGAGATATAGGCACCTCAGCTCCCATTTTTTTCAGATAGTGAAAGTAAAGGCAACACTTTGGAACTTTTCCAAGTTTCCACAGAGGATCTGTGGTCAGGCCAAGGCTGGAGTGTTGGACACAGGATCACGATGTGGGATCTGTGAGCCCAGGCCCCAAACACACTTATTTATTCAGCATGAGGAGAATGAGTGTGGAAGGGAGCGAAGGGAGCCTCATGATGGTGAAACAGGAGTCAGGAGATCGGAGTTCCAGTCTTGGCTCTCATTAACTGGGGCTACGGGCAAAATCTTCGACCTCCCTTCACCCGTTTTTCATCTGGATATAACATAACTATATTCCAACTGCCTGGGCCCAGTGCCTGCCCTGGAGGTCACTGG
>NW_008355723.1:541161-551786 GCF_000622305.1 Nannospalax galili
CGACCTCTGTGGGCACTGCACGACATGGGTGCACTTACATATATGCAGGCAATACGCTTATATACACATAAATTAAAATAAAAATAAAATTTTTAAATAATAATTATTATTAATAATTAGTGTATGTGTGTGTGCATGCACACATGTGCTACAGATCACTTGTGAAGGTCAGAGGACAACTTTCAGGAGTGGGTTCCAGGGATAAAACTCAGATTGTTAGGTTTGAATGGCAAGTACCTTTACCTTCAGGGGCATCTTGTTAGCCTAAGTATTACTTTTCTTTGCATTTAAAATAAAGTCTTTATTCTTAGACATTTTATATTTCTCTCTTTCTCTTACAGAAATAAAGTCTCAAACTGCACAAAAGTGGAAGACTACTCACTGCAACACTAATTTTACCATCACTGACTTGGAGACAATATTAGCACATTATCAGTAGAAAAGCAAATTAATGCAGATCACAAAATTCATACTGTCAAATACTGTGCACCTATCAAACAACAGGACTCATTGGCAAGAGTTCCTCAGTTTTTGAGGTAGAGATTAGGACTGGAAATTTCTGGTTGTGAGGGGCTGACATGTATATTGTAGGATGTTTAACGACTGGCTTCCACATCCTAGATGGCCCCATCCCAGTCATGACAACCAAAACGACTCCAGACATTTCCAGGTGTCACCTAGAGAGCAAAACGGTCCCAGCTGAGAACTACTAGCACTAATCACATCCATGGACAGCCCAGAATATACTCACAAGCAGTAAAAGCAAGTTGCAGCACAGCACTTATACCATGATTTAAACAGAAATATATATGGTCATTGTACATGTAAAAAAAAAAGGTCTAGATAGCTATATAAAAATATCCAAGGACACACCAGGAAAGAGAGGTAATCATGACAGGCAAGCATTGCTTTTATACTTTATCCATTCATATATTGTTTTAATTGGTAAATGTTTTTCAAAAAATGGCTTCTGAAAATAAGCATGATATACAATTGATGGTAAGGACAATGATTTAAAACTGAGACCATCTTGGAAAATGATGTTGGTCAGGACAAGGAAGGCAGTGTCCAGCAGAACAGAGAACACCACCACTGCTGAAGGCTCCTCTGAGCACCCTGGCCTCTAAGAGGTTAAAATCACCATCTGACCATTGCACAGGAGGATGTGTTCAGGTCTGATGTGATCCTCTAACTGTAGCTCCGAACGTCTCCTGAGGATTTTCTTTCCTTTCCCCCTTTTCTTTGAAGGAGATACTAAAGCAACCTTTCCAGGATTTGGCTGAATGAGCAAGTGCTGAAAGATTCCGTTCTAGTTCCACCTGCTGGTGGGAAAAAAGACAACACAATGTACTGCCATTTGGAAGGCAGCACGACCCTCAAATAGGTAGGTAGTTGCCATCCGTGCCCTCTAACCCTAAAAAATCCCAACCTCTAACCTCATGATGCAATGCATTAATGTTGCAAAAGTCACCAGTCAGTGACATAGGTATAACTGCACTCAAAAGATCTCGAGTTATCAATAGAATCAACCATTGTACAGTTTTTATAGTATCTCTTTTTGCTTCAGCCTGAGAATTCTCTCGGAACAATATTTTAAAAAATATTTTATTTGTTATTTTTATTTTTTTATGTGTATGAGTGTATTGCCTGCATGTATGTAAGTACACTCGTGTTGTGCAATACCCACAGAAGTCAGAGGAAGGCATCTGGATCTGGAGTCACAGATGGTTGTTAGCCACCATGTGGGTGCTGTAATTGAACCTGGGTCCTCTGAAAGAGCAGCCAGTGCTCTTAACTGCTGAGCCATCTCTCCAGCCCCTATTTTTTGTTTTTGAGGCAGGGTCTTGCTGTGTTCACAGGTTGATCTTGCTATATAGCCCAGGTTGGTCTCAAACTTGGGGTCTCACTGCTTCAATCTCCTCTGAGTTTACAGGTTTGTGCCACCCTGCCTGGCCATAACACTCTACTGAACAGTCTCTAATAAAGGTATTCCCTGCCCTTTTATTTACTTAGCTCTTTTATGAGGTTCTCCTAGGCGTGAACAATAGTAGCAGTTTGGCATGGAGGTGAGGAAATATAGGCTGGTTACCATTGATAAGCAGGTAATCTTGAACACCTCATTCAACCTCCCTAAGCAGTTATTTCTTCTTCTGTAAAGCTGAGTCCTAATGCTGCAGCCTCGTAGTGCTGCTGGAAAATTTTAAATGAGCTCGCGTATTCAGCACAGTGCTTGACTCCAGAAATCAGCACCAACTATTCTTGTACCACAGTTAAGTCCACTGACTTCCACCCATTTGCAATATGGAAAAGTGAGGCACAGGGTGATGCTGAAGAGGAAGGGAACTCTGAGTAGCAGGACACATTCTCAAAGTTGCCCTTCACCCAGGTCATGATGTAGGCCTCTTCCAACTCCCACCTCTCACACTTCACTCAGGAAGAGGATGTCACCTGCTGTCCCAATGGAAACACCAGCATATTTGTCTCATGACATGCACATTTCCAGTCAGAGGATCCAAGTACTTCCTTTACACAAATGAGGTAGGTTCAGCTGGAAACAGCTGGGCATTGGTACCAATGTTGCCCCTGTATGGCTCTGTTGCTGTCACCACAAGAGACAGAAGCCAGCAGCTTAGTCAGGAGAACAAATAGTCACTTTTCCAAGTGAATGGCTCCCCAAACACATATTTATAGATTTGCTACTTAATTTCACACCACTTATGTTTTCTGGAGTAAACCAGCATAAACAGCAATTATTTGTGTGAACTAGCCCAGTGCTGTGAAATGATTTATTGCTGCTATGTGTTGTGGGAGAAAGAACAGGCTCAGGTTGTCCTGCAAGGGCATTGAGTCTGGTTGGAGTGGAGGACAGGTCCTTAACTCCTTAGCATCCTACAGAGGTGCCAAACCATGGGCTCCAACACTGAGGGGAAAGGCAAACCAGGTCTGACAGCTGAGATGGTGTTTCAGGAAAGACCTGTGGAAAAGGTGACACTATTTCCTTTTTTTTTAAAAGACCTGCCTGCTTTTGCACTATATTTTAACATCCTGTGTGTGTGTGTGTATGTGTGTACAGGCATGTATACATGGGGATGAGGGGCTCAAGTGTGCCACAGCACACATGTGGAGGTCAGAGAACGACTTGCAGAATTTGGCAATCTCTTTAACCATGTAGGTTCTGGGGATTGAACTCAGGTCATCAGGCTTGGCAGCAAGGGCCCTTACCCACTGAACCATCTCTCTAGCCTTGTTGTAGCTCTTAAAAGATAAGAATTAAGCTAAGAGATGAAGGAGCAGGCAAGAAGAGAAGGGAACCCACAAGGGACAGGAACAGAGGCTCAGGTACTGGCAATCATACTGACCTCAGGAAAGCATTAGGTATAGACCCATGTTGTCAAGGGATGATTTATCTACTTGATAATAAAGGACTACAAGTTATTAACATAATTGCCTCACTTAGTATTCTAAAAAACATTCTTTAGGAAAATCAATGCTAAGCTATACCAAATGGATCGATGCAAAATTGTGATCTTGGGAAATGAAGCAACTAACATTGATAAATGGACCCAATGTCACCTTCCAAAGATCATTACAAAATGGATACACTAACAAGACAGGTTTTTAAGTTAGGTGATCAATTATATTAATGTTGTCATAATGCTTATTTCAATTTTTCACTCAATAAAGTGGCACATAAAGCAGTCCCACTTAAAGTAAAAAAAATCACCTGGTTCACTAACGAGGCCACAAGCAGCAAACAGATCTCATATTGCATCTCAACGATGATCAGCAGGTAAAACTGCTAGGAAAGCCAGACCATGAATGATTTTTATGTCGCATCTGAACTCATCAAGATAAAAGTGTTATGACTTAGTATTATAGCATATCTGTCATGGATGCAGTGAGCAGACCACAACAGCAAATGCCACCCCTGATTTAAACCCTTCAGGGAAGCAGGCAGGAGGGTAAATGAATTAAAACAATTGACTGGCTCCTAGTTATTGAGCAGTGAAAATTTCCCTATGTTTTGTCCACTTCACTGTCCCTTATCAACTCTGGTTCTATGTTGCTCCCCCCTCCCCTGGTATCTCTCCATTTCTTACTACTTTCTATGGTTATTCTTTAATACCTAACACAAACCCACTTTCCATGAAGCTATTCCTGACAAGTTCCCATCCTCACTGAGTTTCACATGACTTCAGACACACCACTTACAAGTTTAGAAGTCAGTTATTTGTAGATCAGATTGTGTTTGCCCATAGAAGAGGTGATATGAATATTGGTCAGTATCCTAAGCTACTGCATGAAAATAAAAGTTATGATATAAGAAAAGATGAAATTGCCAGACTATTCATTTAAAATATAAACTGTGATGAACTGCTTGGGGTAAGGGGAGTTACACTCAGGAAATGCTCAAAGCTGTGAGTTTTGGTCACAGGATGAAGACAGAACCAGGAGGGCTGGATGCTTCCTGGATCAAGAAGAGGGGAGTGGAGGGGACTCTTGGTGCCACCCAACAGAAGGGCTCTGCCATTGGAAATACCAGGATAGTTGGGTTGTTCCTGAAGGAAGATGCCTTTCCAGTAGCATCCCTGGATCTTCACCATGCCCGTGCTGCTCACCATTGCTCCCGTGCAGGTGAGGAGACACCTCTGCAGAGGGCTCAAAGAGGAAGGCCACACCCTGGCATGAGGTCACACTCGTCTAACCCTTATCATTACATAAGAAATGAAGACAGAGGACTTACTGCAAAGCTAGGAATTAAACATAACAAAACAATATAATTGACTGTTACTGTGGATGCTTCAGGGAAAAAAAATCCTGGTTTATTCATAGAAAATAAAGAAAACAGATGAAAATGTAGGGGGGTATTTTGAAGATTTTCTAAGTTTCCACTGTAAACTCGGATACCTATTAGCATCAGGCAGATCACCACGAAAGGATAATATGGGCACAGTGACAAAAGTATGAAGGTAAGATGTGGAGACTATGGGTCCACCCAAGTTCAAGAACAAAGTCAAGAGCTGGGTATGGTGGCACACACCTTTAATCCCAGCACTCAGGAGGCAGAGGTAGGTGGACCTCTGTGAGATCAAGACAATACCAGTTTGGTCTACATAGCAAGTTCCAGGCCAGCTGGGGCTACAGGAAGACCCTGTCTCAAAAGACCAAAAAAAAGAGACCAAAGTCAAATAATAGTAGCCGAGCAACAAAGAAACAAAACAATTCAGCCTCAGTAACCTTCCCTTTTGCCCATTTTGCAGATGATGAAATTGACAAAGAGTTTTAGCCATGTGTCCAAGGGAAAGCTTGGACAACACAGGCAGAAGCTTCTGTGCTCTGAATGAGCCTGGAGCACAGCTGTCCTAGTTGACCACTTTCCAGAGATTTTTTTTTTTTTTTTAGCTCCTCAATGGAACAAAATGGATGAAAGAGGAGAGGGGGAAAAGAGGGGCTGAAACAGGAAGACATGAATTAGCATAGTGTAGAAAGGATGGAGACAAAGTCCGTGATAGCAAACAGAAGAGGAGAGCACTGCAGTGGTCAAGGAAGAGCTTCTGAGGTCAGGAGGCAGGGATGGGAGGGGACAGGAAGGAAGAAGGGAGCAGGTTTAAGATGAGAGCACTGCGGGGTGAAGTGCAAAGGCCACAGAGAGGGACTTAGGTAATGTCTTCTGAGGAGGAGGAAAGAGCAAGAGACACCAGCAGTTGTAAGGTGATAGAGAGACCCTGGCCCAGGGTGGCCTCAGGGCATGAGAAAAGAAAGGAAGCAGGCTGCAGGCATGGCTCCGCCAGGTCCCGTTAGTCTCCCCACAGAGCAGGTCCAGGTCAGATGACTATATCTTGGTGTAAGAGGTGTTGGTTTTACAAGCCTGATGGGATCACTGGAGAGATGGTGCAGTTAAAAGCACTGGCTGCTCTACCAGAGGGTCCAAGTTCAATTCCCAGCACCCACATGGCAGCTGACATCTATCCGTAACTCCAGTTCCAGGGGATTCAGTGCTCTTTTTTGGGCTCCATGGGCTTTGCACTTCACAGGTTCACTTACAAACATTCAGGCAAAACACTCAAGCACATGAAATAAAATAAATTTTAAAAATGAAAATAAGATCTTTAGGGGTTGAAGAGATGGCTCAGCGGTTAAGAGCACTGGCTGCTCCTGCAAAGGACCTAGGTTCAGTCCCCAGCATGGTGGCTAACAACCATCTGTAACTCCAGTTCCAGGGGATCTGTCACCCTCTTCTGGCCTCCACAGACTTTGCACTCACAGGTATACTTCCACACATGCTGGCAAAACACTGGGGGGAATTTCATGGGGTCCCAGTGATGAAGAGCTACAGGCAATCAATGGATGCTGAGGGAGGGAGAATCAGTTTTCTCCAGGGACTAGCTCCCTAAGAGGTCATCTAAATCCTAAGTAGTCAACCCTAAACACAGGTACATATGAACATCAATGAATGAACTCAGTGTATCGTGTGTGTGTGTGTGTGTGTGTGTGTGTGTGTGTGTGTGTGTAACAACAATCGTCAAGAAGATTAAGAAAACGATAAGAAATTGAGAGGGAGTGTGGTGACATGGGAGGAGCTGGAGGGGAAGGGATGGAAATAATGTAAGTGCAATACTCATGTATAACATTTTCAAACAATAAGATAAAGTTTAAAAAAAGAGAATCCCCCAAAACACAAATAAATAAATAAAAATAAATAAATAAAAAGATCTTCCTTTTCATTCTTCCTTCCTTTTTTCCTTTCTTCTGAGGCAGGATCATGTAGTCTAGGCTAGCCTCAAACTAGATATATAAGCAAGGCCATCTTTGAACATCTGATCTTCCACCCTCTGCTTTGCAAATGCTGAATTACAGGTGTGTATCACCACATTTAGTTAAAAATTAAAGATTTCTGATTGATTGTATGCAGTGATTTTTCTAGCCAGGCATCTTAATTGTTTAAAAATTATGTAAGAGGCCTGAGGATGTAACTTAGTTGATAGTGTGCTTGCTTAACATAAACAAAACCCTGGGTTTGATCACCAGCAGCACATAAATCAGGTAAGGCAGCATATACCTATAATATCAGTACTTGGGGGGTAGAAACAGGATAATCAGAAGTTCAAAGTTATCCTCTGCTACATAGTGAGTTTAATGTCAGCCTGGGATACATAAGACCCTGTCTTAGGAGTGTGGTGCATGCCTTTAATCCCAGCACTCAGGAGGCAGAGTCAGGTGGATCTCTGTGAGTTTAGGCCAGCCTCGTCTACATATCAAGATTCGGGCCAGCCAGGATTACACAGTAAGACCCTGTCTAAAAAAGACCCTATCTCAAAAGAAAGTTTCAATTACACAAGAAGATGAATTATTATCACATTACACAAATTTCAATTTTGTAATTGGTTGATGGTACCACTGGTGACATAGAACCATTTGATGGGTTACACAGTTTCTCCATCCTCAGAGACTGCCTGGAAGGCATGTTTTGACACAGTCCTTACTTGAAGGAAGGACTGTTCTATGAGGAAGGGCAAATTCCTCCTTCCCTAGTCATTTTAGGTTTGCCCAAGAATGCTGACTTATGCAGCACATCTTAGCACTCTTTATGGACCTGGAGCCACAGAGCTGGCCTCTGCTCTGGATTTGTTTAGGCCTTCCTCTACACCTGGAAGACATACACCTTAATCTCAGCCACCTCTGTATGCTCAAGTCACGGCTTCATTGGGTCAGATGCTGTCAAAATGTTCCATTGCAAATGCTGGGTCTCTGCTTCTAGAAGCAAGACTCTAAAATCCCCACTATCATGTTATTAACCCAAGTCTAGACCTAGAACTTTCTTTCTGCCCCTGCTCTCCAGGTTTTATTGCTTTGAGTCTTGATCTTGGGTGGTGCTCAGTCAGAAGTTATCTGAGTTTCACCACTTCCTTAAAATGAACACTCACTTGGAGACAACTGTATAGCAATCAGGTTTTCTAATCCTCTTGAAAGTGACCTGATCTGATGGAGAAAAAGATGGGCTTTGCAGTCAGGCAGTTGAAATTATAGCACAGGTTACGATGCAGGGCAAGCTATTTAGCTTACAAGTTATAGCCTTTCCAGTTATGAGCGGCGATGCTTGCAAGGTTCCTTTTCCTTCACTCCTCATTCCCCATATATTAGATGCCTTCTTCCAAGCTCTGTGCTAAGCACTGGGGTAGCAAAAGGAGACAGTGAGCCAAAGACAAATAAAACCATCCTGTCTTGGGGAGTTGATGGTTTAATGAAGGAAGACAGGCAGCTAATAAATAATGCAGTTAAGTGGTACTGGTGCTAGGAGACTGTGACAGAGTGATTAAGCAGTTTAGACCTAGGCTCCCTGGCTTCATACCTGAGCTCCACCAGTTTTCAGTAGGTAATCCAGTGCAACTTATCTTAACCACTGTGTGCCTCAGTATATCATCTGTAAGGTGGGATAACAGTTGCTGTGAGGATGTGATTAGTTAGCACTTCTCAGTGCCACGCATAGTAAGAACTGTACACATTAACTGCTATAATAATGATGGATATGTGTGGAGCATCGTGGGGACACAGAGGAGCAGTGGTCCATTCTACTGGTGAGACGGGTAGAGACGGCTTCACCTAGGACGGTGCACCTTGGTGTATTAGTCACCTCTCTTTTACTACAGAAAAATGTGTGAGATAATTAACTTGCAAAAGAGAATGTTTATTGGATTGCATTTTGGAGGTTTCAGCCTGTGTGAGGCAGTACATCATGGCAGGAACACAGGATGCAGAAAAAACATTCACATAATAAGCAAGGGACCAAAGAGAAAGAGGAAGGATCCAATGTTCCACAGCCCCCTTCAGTGACCTAAGAACTTCTTGTAAGGTCCCACGTCTCGAAGGCTCCACAACATCCCTTCTCCAAGTACCACCCTAAGGACCAAGCTTTGAATGGATGGGTCTCTGGGGGGATAGTCAACATCCAAATAGTATCTGGGTTGGGATTTGCAGAAAGTTTGCAGTTGTTGGGTAAGAGCAGAGTGGGCATTCCAGACACAGGAGGCTATGTAAGCAAAGGGACAGAACAGAGCCACAAGCAAAGAGCCAGTCTAGGACTGCCCAAGGCTCTGCAGTCTGCACAGAGGCTACAATGGAGGGTGTCAAGATAGGAGGAGCACTGGTTGGAAATTAAGCTTCATAATTTCTGTATGCACATCCTCCCTTCTCTAAGATGCATGCTCCCCCGTCTCTTGCTGTTCCGTGCCCTGGAGACTGACCAGTTCAACTGCACAAGAGCTCCTTTTCATCAGTGTTGGCACAGGCTTAGAGGGAGGAGGCAGTGGGGGAGGATTTCTTTTCCTCTGCCCTTTCCTTCCACTTGCTGCAATCTAGATGCCTCGCTGCACTAACTGCAGATCAGCCGTATCTCCAGACAAGAAACTGCTCCCTCCTCTGATCTTCAGGCCCTCCGCTGTCAGCCCTAGGATGCTGCCCTGGTCCTCACTTGCACCCCTCCATACTGCCACGCCTTTATAAGCATCTTTTCATTACTCTTCAAATTGTCCATTTAAACATGCCATAATATACATGCCTTGAACTTCTGTCAGGGAATTATGGTAAAATTTTGGAGAAGGCTTCTGACTCTTAGTTGGAGGACAGTTGGGGAGTAGAAAGATCAAAGGCAGATCTTTATAAGGAGCACTTCCCAAACAGGAGTTATTGTTCAATGTATAGATTCCCAAATCCCACTCCCAAGGACTCTGATTGACTAGGACTGGAAGGACATCTTGAAATCAGGGCTACAGAATCTCACAACTGTGCTGGAACACTGACCAGTGTGTTACACAGGATTCAGAAAGACCACAGGAAGGGGGAGAGTATGTGAGGACTCAAGGGATAGGGATGGCAATCAGATGCAGAGAGAAGGAGCTCTGTTCTGAGGAGACTAAAGGACAACTTTGCTTCATGATGGACCAAGTACAGTGAGTGTGGTAAGGTAGTTAAAGGAATTCGCATCTTGTGCATTTCAATTTTCCACTGGTGATTGGAGGCAGAGCTGCAAACTGAGCAGGAAAAGCTAAGGTGGGATGGAATAGAGTGATGCAGATTTAAAATATCAATTGTTCACTAGGCATGGTGGCACACGTCTTTAATCCCAGCACTCAGGAGGTAGAGACAGGCAGATCTCTGTGAGCTCAAGGTCAGCCTGGTCTACATAGTAAGTTCCAGGCCAGCCGATGCTACAGGGAGACTCTGTCTAAAAAAATAGCAATTGTTGGACTTGGGGTAGAGAATGATGGTAGTGGACATCTGCTGCTCAATGGGGCTGAGATAAGACTGCGGAACTGCGTGACATCTAAGGACTTAGTTTTGTCGTTTGTCTCTAGAAGTTCTTGGCAGCCCATGCTTAGAAATGGGAAAGCAGCTGTTTGATTGATTCTAGAGAGGAAGGTTGCAGAGCAAGTGCAATGGAAAGAGTGCCCAGGATGTTGAAAGCACACAAGAGCATGGGAGTAGCAGGAAAACCAGGGGAGCCTCCAGGGCATGGGATGCTGTCCTTGGTCCTGAACCAGTCTCTCTCTCTCTCTCTCTCTCTCTCTCTCTCTCTCTCTCTCTCTCTCTCTCTCTCTCTCTATTTTTTCTTTTTGTTTCACTTTCCC
>NW_008355723.1:551807-603912 GCF_000622305.1 Nannospalax galili
CGGCATGTCCATTAGACTTTGAAGTTAGGTATGATACGTACATGTTCCCCTGCTTTTCCAGTAACATTCCCATCATTAAAAAATATTGGTGGCGCATGCCTGTAATCCCAGCACTTGGGAGGCAGAGGCAGGTGGATCTCTGTGAGGTCAAGGCCAGCCTGGTCTACATAGTGAGTTCCAGGACAGCTGGGGCTACAGGAAGACCCTGTCTCAAAAAGACCAAAAAATATTTTATTTTTATTTTATGTGTATTGAGTGTATTGTTTGCATGTACATAAGTGCACCCATACCATCCAGTGTCTACAGAGGTCAGAAGAGGGCGTTGGATCCCTTGGAACTGAAGTTACAAACAGTTTTTAGTCACCATGTGAGTGTTGAGAACTGAATCCTGGCCCTCTGCAAGAACAGCCAGTGTTCTTAGCCATTTCTCCAAACCCTACTCCCATCACTTTAGACTGAGGCTGTCAAAGGATCATGTGACCTGACCCATAGTCCTGAGAATGGTATGAATTCAAGGTCTGAAAGCTGCATATAATCATTTGCAAGGCTATAATTCCAAAAGTCACAAAAGGAATTATTTCAGTAAATACTCATTGAGAGTTTTCCGTGTGCTAAATGTGCTCATTGCAAGGGACAAAGAAAGTTTTACAGATGAGAAAGTCCATTCCTACATCGTCTCTGTACTTAATTTCTTTACAGAGCATCAGAGAGACCCAAATACCATCCCTTCCTTTCCCTCTCCAAAACCTTTTACTCTTCAGATGCTGCAGCATGCTCTTGGCACAACAAACTCCCTGAAGTTCATGCTCTGTTCACGTGGGCCTGTGAGGCCTTCTCTTCTCTCCTTCCTCTTTGTTATTATGTTACAGATGAACTTGGCTT
The DNA here is from genome assembly GCF_000622305.1 of Nannospalax galili. Lineage (NCBI taxonomy): Eukaryota > Metazoa > Chordata > Mammalia > Rodentia > Spalacidae > Nannospalax > Nannospalax galili. The sequence goes on from NW_008355723.1 coordinate 552,690, forward strand.
CTCTTGCAGCTAGCCAGAGTATCATCACTTTCAAAAGAGAAAAGAGAACACTGAAAAGCAGTCAGGGACTTCAGCAGGTCAAAGGAAGAAGAAAAGCTGCATACTTTGTGTCAGGATGCTATCTAGAAAGTCCTCTCAGGCAGAGGGAGGCCACCTCAATGGCTTGATCAGCTGACCATGGATAACCATCTCCAGATTAACCTAGCTCCCCACAGCAGCCGAATGTCCTCCCTAGAGGTTCAGGTTGGTTGATCTTTTCTTAAAGATTACAAATTCCAATTAATTTTAAAAACTATTCATTAAAGACCTTCTTTTATTTTGTAGGGCTCAAGCAAAGTTCTGATTCTCAGAGATAACTAAATATAGATTGCTGTCTTTAGAGAGTGTACCAAGTCACAAGGAAAGCAAACAGAGCAGCAAGTTCTATGCCTGTTACCTGACCAAAGCACACAGAAAGGCCAGCTGTGATGGCTCACACCTGCAATCACAGCAGTCAGAAGGCTGAGGAAGGATGATTGCCATGAATTCAAGAATATCCTGGGCTACAAAGTGAGTGCCAGGCCAGCCTGAAATATAGTATGAAACTTTGTCTTAAAACAGCAAGCCAGATGTGGTGGCACATGGATCTCTGTGAGATCCAGTCCAGCCTGTTCTACATAGTGAGCTCCAGGCCAGCTGGGGCTACTGAGACTCTGTCTCAAAAAAATCCCCAAAACAAACAAAAAAAATCCCAGAAACAAACCACCCCAACAACAAAAAATCACACCAAAAATGTCTTGCACCTTTAATCCTATCCCTCAAGAGGCAGAGGCAGGTGGATCTCTGTGAGATCCAGGCCAGCCTAGTCCATATAGTGACTTCCAGGACTTCCAGGCAGGCTAGGACTAGGAAGACCCTGTTCAAAACAAACAAACAAACAAACAAAGCCACCAAAAATGAGGTATGGAGAGGTGAATTTTGTTTTGATACATGAGTCCAGAATTGGAAGTGGAAATCCAAGGGTCATGCCTCTTAGCCAGGAAGTAGTAAAGGAAATGACAGCATGAGGTTTGACATGTAAGGCTTAGGCCAGCCATGGGTGTGGATCTTGGATTAGAAAACAGAGCTTGTTTTCCCAGCTAGCATGTGTCAGAAATGAGCCATGGTCCCAGAGCCAAGAGATCATGAGAGAGAAAAGAATACATGGTATCACCAACCAGTACAACCCAAGGGTCTGGGGCTAGACTGATGGATAAGTGAAACACAGAAAATCAGATCCCAGTGACCGGGTTAAACAAAGTTCCAGAATTCAGGTCGGGCAAAAGCAGAGGCTGAGTGAGAAAGTGGGATGGGAAATAAAACCATGGTGAATGATCCTCAGACACAAGCTAGGAGACCAAGAATGGGAGGCTTCCTTGAGGAATGCTGAGTGAGGACCATAACGGAGTCAGATACTCTCAAGGTAGAACACGACACGAGGAAAAAGTCTTCAGATCATTCTTTAAGAAAGAGGTCCCACACCAGAATACTTTAACACTAGACTCTCACCCCAGTTATTGCTCAGGGCTCTGCCAGGAAAGACCAAACCGTATCAGCAAAGAGGCTACTCGTTTTCTACTGTGAAGGCTCTAAAAGCGCCTCTGCCTTCAAGAAGCACGGCCATGCCATGAGCAAGTCACACAACCAAGGTCTGTATTTAGTGCTCCCACTACATTTATTTTTTACTATCCGCCTAGTCCATGTTCATTGGTGGAAGCTGCATTTTCAGGTGGAAGATCAGAGAGGTTAGGCGACTTGCCCAAGATCATTCCTCAAGAAGCTAACAAAGGACCAGAGCCGCAGCTTGGCCTTTCTGCAAGTTTCATGCCCCCTCCAGCTAGCCGGTGGGAATTAGCATCATTTCCCTTGCTGTGATAAAATACCATAACAAAAAGTAACTGGGAAGAAAGGGTTTATTTTAGCTCACAATTCCAGGCCACAGTTCAACATAGAAGGGATGTCAAGGTGACAGAAACCTGAAACAGCTATTGACATCACATCTACAGTCAACAGCAGGGAGAGGATGGATGCATGCATGCTAGTACTCAGCTTACTTTCTCCACTCTTACACAGTCTAGGACCCAAACCCTTGGAGCGGTGTCGCCCACAGTGAGCAGGGTCTTCTCATATCAATGAACATAATCAAGGCAACCCTCCCCCAAGACATGCCCATAGGCTAATATGAAAGTGGTCCTAGACCAGAATATTTAAGCACTGGCCTCTCATCCCAATCCCTCATTGAGGCTCTTCTTCCCATTGTCTTCAAGTTGACAGTTAAGAGTAACCATCACACTACCTTGTTTCTAAGCTTATCAATATAATCATTCTGAGTTGGAAACAAGGCAAAGAAAATTTTATAGGGACAGAAATGTGTGATGCATAGAAACACACATGGCAAGGAGACGTGTACAGAGCCAACAACCGGGATGACATTCAGCTCCCAGGGGTTTAAGCCCCACAAAAATCCTTCACATTTCCTCCCCAAATATTTATCACAGTTGTAATTAATTTATTTATGCACATATCTTCCCCTCACTCCATGTCGTGATCCAAAAGGGGACAACCACATCTTGTTCACCTCAGTTCTCCTAGTGATGAGCCATCCTAAACATTTCTACAAATGCCAATGTGGTGAATCAATTAATGTGGATAATAATATGGGGTCACAGTAGGGGAGGAGAGCATGTTCATTCTGTTCACAAAATACATATGAGAACGCTTCTTATGTGTCAGGCTATATTCTAAGTATGGGTCTGGGATGATGGCATTGAGATACAGCATCCTGTGATAGCCACAGGGAAATGGCAATTCAGTTATCCGCTCCCAGGAAGCCAAACGCAAGCCTTTCCCGGAATAGGTAGGACTTCCACACACAAAGACAGTGGGACACAAGCTGTCTGCAGTTAAGAACAAAAGTGCCATAGAAGAAAGAGTAGGAGGAAGTGGTGAGAGAGGCAGACACACAGGCAGTGCTGCCAGCAGAGTGAGTATCTGAAGAGAGCTGGGCAGAAGCAGGAGGAGTGAGAGGAGTCCAGGTGCAACCTGTTTGGGGACTGGGCTAAAGGCAGTAGGAGAGATGGCCTGGAGATGGAGACCAGGGAGGAGAAGGCTGTGGAGGGGAGATGAGAGATGAAAGGAAGTAAGGGAAGATGGGTATTTAGATCTGCCAACAGCATCGCATGTTTTTACGAGGTTCAGAAGTGCAGCGTCGGGAGTCCTGTGGTGATTCATGTACTTTCCTAGAACCTGACGTGTTGCCAAGATCTACTGCAGAACACTGTGGTCTGGAGAGTGAATTCAGAAATAATCATCTGGGTTGCCCAGTGGCCAGCTCAAAATTGGGGAAGGATCTTCCAGAGGTGGAAGGTAGACGTAAGTTCCCAGAAGCCATCACGCTGAGATTTTTCCAATTTTCTGCTTGAGGGATAAGGAAGTTGTCTTTGAAATCTAAAGAAAAGTCAAGAAGCCAATAGCCAACAAATATTAAGTATTTAATATCTACCAGGCACACTTCAGTTCTCACGTCAGTCTGACCGAATATGTTCAAGATGTGTAGCCATTTAACAAAGGTAAAGACTGAGGTATAACTTTTAGAAGCAAGAGAATTGGGGATCCAAACTCAAGTCGTGTAAGTCCACTGTCGACTCTCAACCCACAGCTCAAAACGGCAACAGCTAACCTATTAAACACCTAGTACTTACCCTGTATATCAAGGAGTGTAATTAATATTATATATTTGCTATCTCTTTCATTGCCTGCAACTCTGAGATCCATTCTGCTATTTTAAAGATTTGGAAATGAGGGCACAGAGAAGTCAAGAAATTTGACCAAAAACACACAGTCATGAAAAGGTTGGATGGTCCGGCTCGAGTTTGTTCTTGATCATGGTGCTAATTTCTCACATGACTGTCTCACCATATGGTGTTCTGGGAGGCAGCAAAAAACTAAAAATTAACTTTTGTACTTGAGTTTTTAATGTGCTACAACTTAGACTCCACTGGAGGTTGGAGATGTGCCTCAGTGGTAGAGTACTTGCCTGGTGTGCAGAAGGCCCTGGGATCAATCACTACTCACAAAAATAAATAGACAGGGGCTGGAGAGATAGCGCAGTGGTTAGGAACACTGACTATTCTTGCAGAAGACCTGGGTTCAAATCTCAGCACCCACATGGCAGCTAACAACTGTCTGTCACCCCAGTTCCAGGGAATCCAACAGTCTCTTCTGTCCTCCTTGGGCATTGCATGACATAGGTGCACTTACCTACATGCAGACAATACACACACACAAAAATAAATAAAATATTTTTAAAAATAAACAAAATGGAAAAAAATGGGTAAAACTTCTATATTCTTACCCACCTGAACAACAACAAAAACAGAAAATTCTAAGGACTATCTTAGAAAAACATTTATTTATTTTTATTTTATGTGTATGTATGTTGCCTACATATATATAAGCACACTCATGTATGTAACACCTGCAGAGGCCAGGAAGGGGTGTTGGATCCCTAGAACTGGAGTTACGGAGAGTTGTTAACCACCATATGGGTGCTGGGAACTGAACCTGAGTCATCTGGAAGAACAGCCAGTGCTCCTGGCCACTGGGCCATCTCTCCAGGCCTGGGACTATTTTTTTGATAGCAGCTACAAAAGCCCATTTCTCTTTGGCTAATGCTTTGCCCATCAGAAAAAAACATAGCTGTTGTTTACCCGTCATGTTAACTGCTGCCTCTCATTTGTCCTGGATCTCCCCCTGCCCCGGATCTGGTCCTTGATACCCTTTGGTTTCCTCACATAGATACAAGGCTTGGGGTTGATTAGTGGTATGCATGGCCTTTCCCCTTTCCATGTAGTCCTGGGACTACCATTTAGATGCCACTTGCTTAAGCTAATCTTTTGATCACCATTAGAGGAGCATCATTCTATTATAATCTTCCTACACAACTGGTTTCTCAAGCTTGCCTCTGAGAAACAAGTTCGGGTGAAGTGTGCTCAGAGCAGAAAACAAACACAGAGAACTGGTTTTGCTTGTAACATGCCACCCAAGCATACAGCACCCTGGCCCCTTTGTTTCTTCCCCACTGGCAGAGGCAAGTTCTCTGCCATTCCCTTAGTCACACAGCAGAGAAGCACAGAGGTTTCATAAAAGTTGTAATTATGCCTGGGTTCATGTTAGCATTAATGCATCCCAGCTGTAAAAAGATATTTCCTACTTTGCAATCAGAATCTAGGAGTTCAATATAAATGCACTAATCCTTGTAATTTTCTTGTAAGGCAAGCCACAAGAGTACTCATTTCTTCAAGGCGCAAGGAAGTGAAGTCTTGCCAAGTTCATAAAACTAAGAAACAGACGTTTAGAGCAAGAGAATCTTATTCTTGGCATTCTCCTTTCTTCTTTGTCTTTATTATTTTCCAAAGAACTACAATTTCAAACATTTCTACCAGTTGTAGCCCTTAGATAGCTGCATTTTCAATGATGATGGTGGTGATGATGTAATCCTTATTCACTGAGTAGTTACTGGGTGCCAAGTGCTGTGCTAAGCCCTTAGACACATCACCACTCAAGATTTGCAACCACAGTAAGGAAGAAGTAGCATGACCATTGTACAGAGTTGAAGTTTAGATGAGGAATGTAACCCAACCAAGACCAGGCACATAGCAAGCCTCAAAAACAAAACCATGTTGCCTCTTACACCCACCCAAGCCCTGACCTATGTACCACATGCCACCGAAAGCATGAAGATCAGAGAGTGCCCATGTGGATACTGATTTTTAGTGCCTTTTTGACTTTGCACTACAACTTGATGTACTTTAACCAAACCCAGCAACTTTCTTCAAAAGCCATGATGAAAACACACAGAAGTCACCAAGGATCAGGCAGTAAACACCAAGAGCTTGAGTTGAAACAGGAACCTGCAATCATGACAAATAAACACATTCCTGATTGATAAATAATAAATAAATAAATAAAACACAGCTGGGAAAGCAGTGTCAGTGTCAGTGTTTCAACTGTGCAATAAATTCATGCTTGAACAAGTGTTAAATGATGCGTAAAGGTACCTATCCAGAACAACAGACACGAGTAAATAAGAGTAGCATGTGACGTGAATATTTCCAATACATGAAGCAAGTTGTTTCTTCAGTCCCACTTCCCAAGGTGTTCACCTTGCCAGCCCCAGCTGGCTTCTCACTGTCCCCTCATTTCAGCATGCCATTTTACCTCTGCACACATCTTCTGCACCCCAACCACACCACCTACCTCTCTGTGATCTCCACCCTTGAGCGCTGCTGTTTCCTCCTCTCTGGGAACCAGACTTTATGAGTCACATGATACCACAACCCTTCCTCTACATTTCTAGAGATGTCAAGCTGGCACTGCCCAGTCTTTGCCCACACACCACTTTGCTGTCCAGGCATTGGTCCTAGTCTTTGCAGCAATTCTTTCCTATGCACTACTGCCTAAACAAGTAGTGTAAGTCATACTTGTCTTAAGGCTATGCTCATGAACTAACAGGGCCTACTTATTAGCCCCACGTTCCCTTTACTTGTGTCTAATCTTGTTTCTGTCCATCATGGCTATGTCTATCCAAACTTTCTCACTTTCCTTTGCATATCGTTACCAACCTTGAAGACCTGTGTTATGATTTGGAGCTGAAATGCCCTCCACAGACTCATAGTTCAAACACTTGATTTCTAGTTGGTGGCACTATCTGGGGAGGATCCTCTCAGGGGTGCATCCCTCAAGAAAACGGATTCTCTCTCCCTGCAGTCATCAACTGTCAAGATGATGACTCAGTTAGTGGTGGAATTTCATGAGCCAGCCAGGCCCCTCTCCAGCTCCCCAGTCCATGCTGGGATTTGGATAAACTGATCTTGTACAGGCCTTTTGCATGCAGTCAAGGCACTGTTCATGTCCAGCAAATACTGTTTCTCTTCAGGCTCTTATAATCTTTTTGCCCCCTCTTCCACAATAATTCCTGAGCCTTGGAGGCAGGAGGTATGATATAATTGTCCTATTTAGAGCTGATCACACTATAATCTCTTAGTCTCTACAGGTTGACCAGTTGTTGGTCTCTGTATTAATCACCCTCTACTATGGAAAGGAGCTTCTCTGATGAGGGTTGAAAGATGCAGTACTAATCTGTGAGTAATTTATGAGTATACAGATAAGAAATTAAGGGGTCATTTATTACTATGTCCATTAGACATAATAATAGTATTAGGTTCTTCCCCAGGGCATATGACCTAGTCAGTCACTGAGTTTTGGCCCAGTTAACAGTACCAAGGCATGAGTTACATTTTGTGGAACAAGTTTTAAATCTAATCAGAAAGTGTTTGATTACATTACATTCATGCCATATTACACCAGTGAGGATATCTTGCCAGGCAAGTCATTATGTAACTCCAAGGGTTCTTAGTGGGATGAGACTAATGACTAAACTTTTCTGGTAGTATGCACAGCACTTTCCAGCACCATGAAAGCTAGCCCACAGAGGTGGAGCAGGTTGGTACCAGCTTGAGTTTTCCATGTCCTGTGGTAGTAGGGTCTTCAGCAATAAGGTCTTACTATCAAGTTCTGGAGAGTAACCAAGAGCAACAGCAATAGTCTGCAATAGTACACTGACTTGTAGTAACATGTAATACTACACAGTATGTAGTAACAAGCAACAAGAATGTTAATTCTCCATTTAAAAATGTCTGTCTGTTGGAGACTATTACCAAGTATCGCAACTGGTCATGCACAGACATTGTCTATGAACTGCCCAGGACTAAATGATACATCTACAATGCAACCTCTACACCTAAGGCTCATGGAACATAGAACAGGGGTAAAGAGGACACTAATGAATCTCTGGGTTCTCATAAATGAAGCTCCCTCATGCAACAGAGGGCCAGGAACACAAAAGGTTACAAATAGGCAAAGTGTAGAGTCTTTAGAGTGCTGGTCCTTGGACAGGACTCCTATATTAAATTTCACCCACCCAGAGCTCAGGGAGCATTGCAGAAGAGGGGGTGGAAAGATTATAAGAGCCAGGGAGGAGGTGCATGACAATATGGAAACAGAGTCCTACAAGCTCCTGGGACCCTGCTCATACGAATCTATAGCAATGGTGTCAGCATACACAAGTCCCATGCAAACTCAAGCAGCCAAAATCCCAATAGAGAACTGGGGAAATGGATAGTAGACCCCAATCTTAGCTGAAGAAATATAGGCAACTGATTACTGCTAGGAGAGGAAGAGCTGATCTTCCTAAAGTAAGGGACTCTAGATAAGCTGACTAGACCTCAGTAGATGAACTTGCACTGAGGAACATCTGGGGACACTAACTTGACACAAGAGACCTTAACACAAATGACAGAGTGTATGGATTCCAGTGGGGGGCATGGGAGGGTGCCAGAGGGGAAGGAAGGGGGTACAAAAATGATTAAGATTGATTGAGATGTTCTGTATGAAATACACAAAAAAATTCCATAAAAAAGAAAGTCTGACACCATGAAAAAAAAATCTGTTGTAACTAAAAATGAGTAACTATGTTTTCCCCTAATTTACAGAAAGGTAAGTTAATGAATAGAAAATATGAGAAGGAAATAAGTGCATTCTGCCAATAATCAGTGAGCCTAAGAGAAATGCCAGTCCACAGAGGAAAAGTACAATGCCAGGTGACACCTTGATGTTAGCCTGGTAAAAACCTGAGCAGAAAATACAGCCACATCATGCCAGACCTCTGTACAACAGAAAGGGATACAGCAAATTCACGCTGTTATAAGGTCATACACTTGTGGTAACTGCTATACAGCAACAGACAAAATTTTTGCTAGGGTCTCCTTTGAAAGAACATGATGAGAGCCATGAACACCATTTGGTAGAATGTTGGTTGCTAATTGTTACTGTTTGCATGTGAAATGTCCCCCACAGGCTCCTATGTTTGAATACTTAATCCCAGCTGATGATAATTTTGAGAGGCTGTGGAACTTTCAGGAGGTGCAATCTAGCTGAAGAAAGTCGGTCACTGGGACAGGGGTTGGGAGTGAGCACTGAGGATTATGGTCCAACTTCACTTCCCAACCTCATCTCTATGCTACCTGGTTGGCACCATGTTACAAGTAGCTGCACCAAGCTCCTACCACTGCTAACAGAGCCCCAGCTGCCTGCCATGGCTTGATGGACTATTCCCTCAAACTGTGAGAATGTAAGTTCCTGCCATAAATTTTCCCTTTCAGATATTTTATCACAGAAATTAGGAAAATAACTAATATTTCTTAGAGATAAATGTGCTATTGAGTATCAAGGATCTTAAATTATCTATACCCTTTGATCCAGTCACTTTGTCTCTAGGAATTTAAAAGAAATAACTACAGGTGCATTGAAATGCCAGAATTTGGGGAAAATACAGAAATTGAAGAGGTAATAGGTATGAGTTGGGGTAAAGGGAGGAACTGGTTGTGAAAGGGAAAGTGAGCAACTGTGGGGCTGATTTAATGTTGGTTCCTCTTTTTCCTGGAGCCCAGAGTTTGGAAGGGAAGATCTGGGTCCTCTTCCTAAACAGAACTTTTGAGGGAGTTTGAATCTTTCAGTTTGCTTTGGTTCGATTTCATCCTTGCAGGGGAAGATCATCAATGACAGTCAACAGCCATCCACAGCAGTAGCGAAGCTAGGAGTTGGCTGATCCCTCTTGTCCTGAAAGGCTTCTGTAAGTCGGTCTCAAGACTTTGAGACTCACCTGTTTCCTTTGATGAACTGATCATTTGTACTGACAGGAATCCCTATTTCTTCAACCTGGATTCTAGAGGTTCACAAATCTGAACCTCAAGTTCTGAACACACAATTTGATATATTTACTAAAAGGGCTAGAGAGATGGATCACTGGGTAAAGCATTTGCCTCACACGCATGAGGACCTGAATTTGAACCCCTAGAACCCAGGTAAACTGGACATGTGTCTATAATCATAGTGTTCCTATTGTAAGACAGGTGATTCCCCAGCTGCAAACAACAAAAAAGAGACCCTGTGTCAAATACAGGGGAAGGTGAGGACTGACACCCAACGTTGTCCTCCGACCTCCACGTGTACATCATGGCAGTGGGCATACTCACCTCCCCCCATACTCACCACCATAAATATGCTACACACACACACACACGCACGCACACACGCACGCACACACACACAGACACACACAAACACACACACACGCACACACATGCACACACTGGAAATAAACAGGCATGAACATGGCCACTCTGTAAAATGGACTCTTCTGTTTTTCAAGCATGCTCATCAGAAACCAGAAGACTGGCTACCACTACTGTGACTGGCACCTTGGCAGTGCCAATTCCTGGTTGGAAGTGAAACACCAAACCTAGCCCCTCCCTTTCTTCATTCAAGCACTATGAGAGCAGACTGCAGTTCTAAGATGGAGCCCTCACCAAGGAGAAATGCAGGATCCAGCCCTCTACCTCCACACTCCCAGTGCTGTCCTATCAACCCCTTTTGAGAGCCTGCTATCTGTAAGGCACACTGGGAGTCCAAATGCTAATAGATAAGAACAGGTCTCTCAGGCGAGAACTGACCTACTATAAATAACTACCATGAGGCAAAGTAAAAACATCACACAAGCTAAGAAACAAAGATCCCAGCAATGGCTACAGATGTAGGGTGCACATTCCTCTGCTACAGTGCTTCACAAGTCATTATGACTAGTATACCCTCGGTAATCATCACGATCATCACAGAGTACAATTTGACTAGCAATTTCTACACGGCATGTGTGGAGCTTTTGCAGTTATCCCATCGTCAAGTCTCTCTGGATGAGGTGTGATTTTCATTATCCTCCATCTGCAGGTGAGAAAAACTGAGGTTCGGGGAGATCAAATAAACTGCACTGCTAGTTAGCAGGGCAGCCAGGATCTGTCAGTGCCCAGCTCCTAAGTGCCTGCTAGACTGCATGCATGATACATGCCACTGCCATGGAAATGCCAGGAAGTGGAAGCCCTTCCAAAAGTTTTTCGTTGAGAAATGCTCCCTGGGACAGCACACTTCAGGTTCAGTGAAGGACTTAAAAACCTATAAGGCAATTCATGGGCAACGGCAAATGATTTGTTCCAGTCCAGCCTGTTTCAATTTGCAAGTACCAAATAAATGTTTGGTCATGGAGTTGGAGAATAATAAAATAAAAATGAAAATGAAACCTTGGGGAAATAATATGAATCACACCTTACCATCATATACGTTTCCATCTTCCAAAGCCATTGCTTTTCACGTTCAAGGCAACTACTGGTTAACTCAGAACGAGACATGCTCACTGCCTTTATTCCCAAAGCAATTATCAATTTTTCAGTCTAAGTAAAAAGACACTTTGGACTTTTTTATTTTTTTAATTAAAAAGAGAGAGGAAAAGAAGGAAAATGTGCCTGCTTTTGTGCTTAAGGAAATAAAATACAGTATGTTTAAATTGTAATGTGGAGTCTAGATGTGCTTTTACCAGCATAATTTCAACTTTCTTCAAAAACATCTGTAAAAGAAATTACTGATGAAAGAATACTCCACAATGAATTTTACAGTCAGGCAATCAAACTAACAGATTTGTGGACTGTATCTCACCTATCTTCCCAGTCTCCCCTCGCTCTCTAAGAAGGAAGATGTAAGGAAATCACAACAATGATCTCTTCTGAAATATGTATTATTTCTTCAGAGATTGTTATTTGGGGGAAGAAGGTAGAAAAATAGCAATTACAGTGCTTGGTTATTAGCAATACTTCATGTCACCTGAATTGAACACTAAAACACTACCGCTGTCTCTCGGAGCATCCAGATTTCCTTTTGAGCATCCTCCCTCTCAGTCACTATCATGTGAGCAGAACTTTAAAACAGAATTCACAAGAAAAAATGCAGAAACAGAACCAACGAACTTAACTCAAGAAAGATAGGAGTCCAGAGAAATTAGGAAAGGAAGAAACAACTCATTGTAAAATGTTATACACCAATTTTTCTTTACAAGAAATGTGTAATACTTTTGTGCTTTTTTCATAATTGAAGCCTAGAGACTATTAAAAAGAATACACCTCAAGATGCCCAAGGGGTGGGTCTGATGATCCACAGCTGGTCTATTAGGATGTAGTCCACACGCATATGCTGCTAAGAACATGGTTGTGATATAGACTTAGCTGACCTCAGGAACTGTGAATGGAGGCCAGGTGTATGGCTCCATGACTGTAATCCCAGTACTTAGCAGGCTGAGGCGGGAGTGGTTTGAGATGAGTCTGAACTACAAAATAAGACCCTGCCTCAAAAAACAAACAAACAGAAAAACCAAGAGACTAGGCATGTAGCTCAGTTGGTAAAGTGTGTCTGGCATGTGCAGTGGCCTAAGTTAGATCCCTACCTAGCATCACCAAAACAAAACAATACACAAGCAAATTTAAAAAAACAAATGTGAACTCTATGTATTTGGGCCCCGTACATTTCAGTTGAACCAGGTTTATTTCACCAGTGATAACTAAATTTTGATTGGTATCATCAAATAATGTGTTTCTCTAATGCCTCTGGCCTCCAACACTGGCCAGTGTCTAACCATTTAATCAGAAATGTCTAGCCAGTTCGGAGATGGGTATTCCTACCTCCAAATTTATGCAATGTATGATCCTGTTGGTGAGAAATTTCTTTTCAGATGGTCAGTTTCTGTTTACATGATCTATAATGATGACATTTGGCTTTAAGGAGACCAAGGTTGGTAGCGAAATCATAGTTTTCATCATGAACAACTGTGTAGCTCTTCTGCAATTTCAATTTCTTCTAAATAAATGTGTAGTTGAATTTTTGGGTTTTGATTTTACTTAAGTATTTTCTAATTTAGGATATTCAGATGTCTTGCCTCAGTAGTAAGAAAATTATGAATGTTGAACAACTATTAATTCATAGCCTTTGACTCCCAAAGTAGAGTAGAACTTAACAAGTTCCTGCTTCCTTGTTATCTTGTAGCATTAAAATAAACCAATATTAATATGTACCCTACTTTGACTTCTTCCAAATATCTTATCCTATTAAAGTGGCAACAGCAAAGGGTTCTCGAGAAGCACATAGGCCATTATCAACTGTGGTCATTTTTGGCATCACTGCATGCTATGAACCTGGTGTGCACCTTCTCCCAAATAATGATAAAATGGAAGGCAGCTGTGTCAACCATCTTGTTGACTTGAATAAATTCTTGGAGGCTGTTTAGTCTCACATTTCCTTGCATACAATTAAAAAGGAATTTATTGTTTACACATTTGGGAAAACTTATTTGACTTCTTTCTTGGCAAATATAGTTAGACTTTGTTAGCACAAAGTTTCACAGCTGTTAGAAGATAATTATTTAAAAACTTTTTTTCCTTTGCATATTGTGGCCGTAGGGTATGTATGTATGATATAAGTACACATGTATGTGCAGGTGCATGTGCCTATGTGTGCACCTGGAGGCCAGAGAAGGATAGGTGCCCTACCCCATGTCTTACTACTTGGAGACAGGATGTCTCACCGAACCTGGAACTAGACTGGTGAGCAGCAAGCCCCAGTGATCCTCTCCTCTCCACCCCTAGATCCCCAGTACTGGGGTTACAAGCACACTCGACTTTTTTACCTAGGTGCTGGGATGTGAACCCAGGCTCTCATGCTTACACAGCAAGCACTCCTACCCATCTCTCTAGCTCAAAACTTTTTTCAAAAAAGTCTTGAGTACTGCAACTTAAGAGCTCAACTCGCGGAGTACAAAGTTAGATGCTCTGGCAGAGAAGAGCTTGGTGGATCAGGGCACTTTGAGAGTACTTCAAAAAAGGGATGGAACAAAAGATAAAAGGGATGGGACACACAGACTTTATAAAATGGCCAGGATCTCAAGTAGTAGAAGGAATAGGGGAGTGACAGGAAGAGGGAAGGGCTTAGAGGCCAGTAGGAAACAGACCAGCATTATTCAAAACACCCCAAACTGAGACAACCCAAATGACTGCTAACAGAGGAATGGATTAAAAAGCGGGATATTCATGAAATCGGTATAAAATATTCATGAGAATACACACACTGCAGATGCATGCAACAACATGGATGAATCTCAAAGATACAGTGTAGGAGATTTAATAAAACAGGGATTCACCCATATAAAATTTAAATGAATCGACAGTATTCAAAGACAGGACTGAATGAGGTAGGGAATGGGAGGGCAGCATGGGGGAGAGAGTACAGGGAGAGAATAACTAACATTAAAGGCCTTTTAAAAAGCCATATGGAAACCTACCACTACAGAAGCTTCTTAAAGTACATACATATACATTATAAAAAGAGATTAAAAGGAGTTACCTTATAACAGGAGGACATTGCCCCTACTAGGCACCATAGGCTAGCAAAGTGAAAGCCCAATGCCTGGAATGGATTCTTTCCTTTGAAGCTATTGACTAGGGGTCTCATAGACTGTCAAACAATACTGGTCATTGCCCTGTTGTTGGTTACACACAACTTTACATTAAGATCCTGTTGCTGAAGACACTACATACATGAGCTGTAGAACAAACAAGGAGAAATCAAGCTAGTTCCTCGTGGTCATCCCCAGGAAAAGAAAGACACACTTTCAGTGAAAACACAAAGATGTGGTAAAAGCCATTCAGTCAACCATAGAGAAATAGTTTTCAACCTGCTTAACAAAATAACAAGCTGGAAAGCATCATATATTACAGAGGATGTTGGTCAGATCTTTTCAACATCCCTGGAGAGGATGACATGGTACAATGATGTTAGAAACACTTAAGTGCAATCTCACAAATTGCAGCATTCAATACCCTATGTGCTAGCAATTCTACTCCTCAGTAGAGAACCAAGAGAAACTTTTAGGCACACATAACAAGCAATGTATACAAAAATATTCATGAAAGGATGATTTTAAATTATTTTAAGAAATATAAATGTGCATTGGCTGAAAAATATGTAAGGAAACTGATATAATCACACATAAACATCATGTAGTAGTCAAAACAAACAAGCTACATCAATGCACATCAGCATACATTAAACTTAGAAATGTAGTGTCATAAAACGTCCTCAAAATCTAACTTTATATAAAGTTGAAAGCAACTAAAATGAAAAACATAGTTTTAAAGGAAATTCACATAAAAATTAACCAAGCAGTTTGAAGTGTACAGTTCAGTAGTATTTATTGTAAATGGATGGTTCCTGACAGTACTGGTGGATGTAACTCATTACTGAAGAAAGTGAGGGAGAACAGGAAACAGGAGTCACCACAGTGGTACCTGGGCTGAGAGAAGCATGCAGGTGTTTGAGTGGCCAAGAGAGGAGACCCATATGGCTACATGTAGCACTTGCTGAGGTCCCAGCTTTACTGGGGATGGTAAGTTTATGGGTGCTTGCTTATGTCATTACTGAAAACTACCAACTACATAAACGAAAGAACTGTTCTCTGCCTCACATCATCAGGTGTTGTAAACAACTTTTTGCCAATGTAGAGGCAATTTTTATAATAGGTACCTGAAAACAAAACAGAAAAATTCCTATTCTATTGGCAATAATCATATCACTTTAAATTTTATGTGAGGTCATAAAAAGTGGAGGAGGGAAAGAAATGGCTAAGACAAAATGACAAACGGCCTCCGGAATCAGCATCATATTTGGGATATGTCACGTGGACTCCCACCAACGGGGAAGATGGTCAGTTTTCCTATGGTGGAACATTTTGGCTTCTTATTGGTGGAAGAGAAGCAATTCTAGCTCCTGATGAGAGCTGGTGCCTCAGGGAAGCTTTCTCAGACCTCATAAATTCTCCCAAGGCTCTTATAGTAACTAGAGACTTCTTCCTAAATTTATGTTATTCCATATGGGTGCCTAGAGAAAACTGTTTACTAGGAGGTAATGCAGCATTGTGGTTCAAACCAAAGCTTAAGAACCAAGAAGAACAACATTTACACCAATCCAGGTATTGTAATAACTGTAAAAAACTTACAATATTTTTTAAACAGATGTTGACATTTAACATATAAAAATCACTACGCTTTTCAAAAACACTACAGGTGGGTGAAATGATTATCCCCATTTTAGAAAAGAGACAGAAACATTAAGGAGGGCCAGGTCAGAGTTTGAGTCCAAGCATACTGGCTCCCAGACTTATATGCTTGACCATTTTGTAGCCATGAGGTCTCATTAACATCAGTTCAGCTCTACATACTATGGGTCAGGAGTAGAGTTTGGTGTTGTCATATAGAGCAGGAAGTAGCTTGAATCAACCACAGTACCAGAAGTGGTTCCCAAATTGATGTTTCAGCAGACCTGAGCAACACTGTTGTCTCGCTTTCAGCCTCAGTTTCCTTCTCTATAAGATGAAAGATTGAACCTGATGGTCTCAAAGGCCCTTCTAAAATGCCAGTTAATGAGCCTGGATTTCTGACTTCATTCCTTGTGGCCTAGACAATACTGGCTCTTCCTGGGCCTGGTGTGGTCCCTCCTGCTGGGCTGTGTCTGACATTTGGCTCTGTTTCTCATAAATAAGAGAAGAAGAACAAGGGAAATATCCTCTTGAGAGACTGGGAGGGAGCCTTGGCTGTTTTATATACTTTGTAGAACTTACAGTCATTAACCAGTGAGCGGTAACTGCCAAGTGAAAGATGGAAAGAAACTAGACTAAGGGGAGAAATGAACTCACAAAAGCTGGCTACACTCAAATTAAAAGGACAAACTTAAAGAACTGACAATGCTATTGCAAGGAGATGAGCCATCCCCTTAAAAACTGAAGGCAGGGGGCCGAGTTAGTAGACTGCCTGCCTAGCATCTGCAAAGCTTTCGGTTTGATACCAACACTGTATAAAACTAGATGTGGTAGTGCATGTCAGTAAGCCCAGCACCGGGAAGGTAGAGACAAGAGGATCAGAAGTTCAAGGTCATCCTCAGCTATAAAACAAATCTAAGCTAGTCTAGGATATATACAACCCTGTCTCAGAAAAAAAAAAAAATGCCCCTGAGCCTGAAGGCAGGATATACTGTAAAGACCAGAATGGACCAAGGAAAGCAGGTCAAACATACACTAACCAAGGCTATTGGCACTCTGGGAAGTGGTGGGAGAAATGAGAGATAGCCCCACCCTTCCCCCCACCAGCCCACAATAAACTTCTCCACAGGTGGTACAGTGTCTTAAGGATCGATATACCTCACAAGTTTTAAATCATGGGATTCAGAATTTGCTGACATAAACAGGGCATCTACTATGTGACAGATTCTATTAGAAATTTATAGGTTTTGTTTTCTTTGAGACAGGGTCTCACTATACAGCCCTGGCTGGCTTGGAACCAGCTATGTAGACCAGGCTGGTCTCAAACTCATAGAGATATATCTCCCTCTGCTTCCTAAATGCTGGGATTAAAGACATGTGCTATCATTTATGAAAAATTTATAGTTTTTTAAAGTATAATTTTTTATTTATTATTTTTATTTTTTATGTATGAGTGTGCATGTATGTGAGTGCACCCATGTCATGCAATGCCGTGGAGGTCTGAAGAGGGTGTTAGATTCCCCTGGAACTGGGGTTAAGGACAGTTTGTAGCTGCCATGTGGGTGCTGGGAATCAAACCCAGGTCCTCTGCAAGAGCAGTCAGTGCTCTTAACCACTGAGCCATCTCTCCAGCCCCCAAATTTATAGTTTTTATCCTCCCTTAGGGTTGAGGGGATGGCATATGGAGACCCACATTTTAATTCTGGTCCTCCAGCACTAGCTATATGAACTTAGTCAAGTAATTTTAGCTGACCAGGGCCTTAGCCACCCATAAAGTGAGGGGCTGAAATAAAGAAGAACAAAACTGTGCCATTTTCAGGAAAAAAAGACGTCAAGTGAAGTAGGCCGGGTGGACAAAGCACCACATGTTTCCTCTCATGTTAGATTTAGGGGGAGACTCTGTGCTGACTTCAAATTAATAAAAATAAATTAATGAAAAACTAAACACCAAAATTTAGGTGGGGGGGAAAGGACATTAAATAGGGGATTATTAGTGACGTAGGAGAAGAAAGAGGGAAGAAGGAATACAGAGGTGACGGAGGGGGTGAATATGGTCAAAGAACATTGTATGTGTGGAAACGTCACAATGAAATTTTAGCTAATAAATATACACTAATAAAAATTGAAAATAAAATGAGGGACTGATTAAGTTGCCTTCCAGGCAAACATTTCTATAGGTCATAGTTACTAAATGCTTGTTTTCTAGTCACCTAGAAAAGCAGGTGCTAGAGTTGATTTAATTTCCTTACATCTCAGGCCATTAGATCTCAATGGACTCCACTGTGCTGAGCACATGAGTTGAATCCAAAAGAAACACAGCTGTGGGCTTCGACTTTGGCAGCTCCTCTGATTCTGTCCCATGTGGTGCTGCCCTGCATCACCATGCATGGTTAGATGTGTGCTATCTTATCAGGGTATCCAGACAAGGGAGACCAGGGAGATGGGGCTAAATTCCAGTGTGCCCCCAGCCCAAACCAAAGGTCCATTATGAGTCTGGGGCTGCCTTGAACTGTCCATCAAAGGAAATTAATAGGCAAGACTGGGAAAACATGGTCAAATTTCCATCCAAATTTATGTTGTATATAGAACTTTCTTTACTTTTGCTCAAATGTTTCTAAAACACCTCCTTACATCTCCAGTGGGTCTGTAAGACCCTCAATACAACCAATCTTATCCTTTAAAGATGCTCATCTATTGATAGTCTGACCCAAGCTGGCATTACCTTCAATGCTGGAATAAACTGTTTCCAAAATCTCAACCCAAGATGGAGATGTTTTACTTACTGACAGCATAAACAGAAAACGGGCAGTCTTTCAAGGTGATTCCATAGAATGGGATGCCCCTTATTGAGTAGAACATGTCTTCCTACATAAAATACATCAATTTCATTACTTTCACACTTCCAAAATATATTGGCTACCAAATATATCTCTCTGTCTCTCTCTCTCTGTCTCTGTCTATCTCTCCCTGTCTCTGTCTATCTCTCCCTGTCTCTGTCTCTGTCTGTCTGTCTGTCTCTCTCTCTCTCTCTCTCTCTCCAGTCTCCATTTCCAGGTCTCTGACTGTCTGTCTGTCTGTCCGTCTCTCTCTCTCTCTCTCTCTCTCTCTCTCTCTCTCACACACACACACACACACACACACACACACACACACACAGCCAAAACTCTGAGAAAAATACTGAGTTTTCTGGGCTGTTAATGTGTTGTCTTCATGTGTGGACAATGGTCCTTTGCCTCCACTACCCAGTGGTGCTGGACTTCTTTTTTTAAATATAGTATTTCACGCTGTAGGAACTCAGAATCCTCCTGCCTCACCCTCCTGAGAGCTGGAAGTACAGGCATGAGCCACCAACCCAGGCTACAGCTGCTGATGCTTCTGACAAGTTAGACTTTATACTCATTTCCTCACTTTCCCCCTTTGCATCATGATAAACGACTACTGAACCATTCACTCTGGAATTTCTAGGTCAGTCTCAATTTGAAGTATTCTGTCCTCCTTCTTCTAAATAAAAAGTTCCCAATTTTTTATTTGGAAAATATGGTCGCTGTAATAATGGCATTCTCCTCACAAAAATATGGGCCACAGCAGAGCCACACCATTGTTACAGTGCCCACGTAGGGTTTGTGGCCATTAAAAGGAAAACTGGCTGGTCCACTCAGGGCCTAAGACCTAATTCTCATTAAAGAGAAAAATAATGCATTTGCTATTAAACAATTTAGAACATAGATGAATTTCCCTTTGTTCTAGAGGAGAAATTTTCAAGGCTAAGGAGTTCCCATTTGATGGAAAATCTGAAGCCTCGGGGCTCTCCAGCTGCCACACTCCCACATGCTGGCTCTCAAGGCACATCACACTCACTATTAAAGTGTCACCATTTATATTTGGTGCTAAATCTCTCTCGCTAAGCTACTCAACATGGTCTACTAACAAATTGATTCCTTATTAACACAGTGGAGTAAGAGCAAATAGGTGTCAGTGAAGAAACTTATCTAATCTCAAGTCATCAATGAAGTGATTCACACCAGCACCGTGAAAAGAAAACCTCAGTTTGACAGCAGCTTCGCAGCGTTTATGAAGGGCACGCAGGCTGCCACTCCACCGGCTTCACTGCACGCCTCTGCAGGAGTTTTGTGTCCCTTTCCTCGCATCACACCCTGAATCCTTAGAGCACGGAAGAAAAGGAGGAAAGGAGGAAAGAATGGACGAAAGGGAGGAAAGTTATACTTGCAGGGAGATTTTATAATGTTTGCTGGCTGCCTGCATACACAACCAGGTCCTATTTTTCTCCCACCTCAGGACCCTGTAAGTGAAGGCGGTAACCACCTCATCCTAATAGCAGGATTATGGAAAAAAAAAAAAGCTACCAAGTCATATTCTTCATGCACAGGTCAGTTAGTCAAAACCTTGGAGATCCTAGAAAACTTCCAAATGGAAAAGAACTAAATTATATTCCCAGTGGTCATGGGTATTTCAGCATGATCATAAAGAAGCTATAGATTCTGACTCAGATGTGTGCAGTTTGCTTTGGACTTTGTTCTTTTTACTTATGAAACATCTTAAACGTTTTTCTAAATTACAGCAATTCAGTAAAAAATTCAAACCTTAGGGTTTGGTTTCCTCCTCTAGCCGGCTGAGTCATAAAAATAAATCTCAGCCATTTCAATAGCCAACACGCCCCTCACATTAAGGATTGGTATTGTTCCTCACTCTCCCATTTCATCCAAAGGTCACACCCAGCTCACATTTAAAATGCTCCAGGGCTCGTCTAGCACTTGCACATTTAGTAAGAGTGCAGAACCTTGGCCAAGTTAGAGGGATGAGTTGCATCAGAACCTTCTAGGGGAACTTCTGAGAATAGACTATAGCTTCAGAGGCAGCCAAACTCAGATCCCCATCCTGACCCTGGGACTGGGGTCCTGTTACTTGTTCTGAGTATTCCATGGGCATGTTAACAGTACCTGCCTTTTAGGCAGCTGCTATAAGAATGGAAGAGAAAAGATTGGCCTCCAGCACAGGGTCTGACTGTGTAACCCGGGCCGGCTTCAAACTCCCAATCCTCCGGCCTCAGCCTTCTGGATACTGAGGTTACGGGCTGTGGCATCAGTCTGGCATGAGTGCTTGCTTGCTTTTCACTATTTCATGTACTTTGAGATTCAGCCTGTGATGAAGAGCATTTCTCCTCTGCTTTCTACTGTATCAGTTGTCAGGGAGGGACAAGGCTCACTCCAATCAAACCTCAAGGAGGCGCTGCTGGGGTATGTAGAATATCCTATCAATGCAAAAATCCAGAGTTGAGATTTAAATCAGAAGTCACAGACTGGTGGTCTCCTAGAGTCAGTAAGGCGTGTGTAACACAATACATTAAATTACACATGCCAATTACATACACAGTAGCTAACACAGGGAAGTCAATGACTATACACGTGGCTGCTTTCACTTGTTATACCCAGTGTAACTAAAATCTTGCTCAAGGTCACACATCAGCTAATGGCAGAAATGGATTGGTACTTGAATCTTTTCAGGAGAGTCTTGTCTCATGTCTATTACTGAGAGTGCTGGGGTCAGACAGTGGGGCTGAAGAAATGGGCCAAACACCTTCCAGACCCCAAGAATGATCTGTTCAACTTACAATGACAGCAAGCTGTCTCTTGCCCTTGACCTTGCTTGAAAAGCACAAGTTGGATTCCTTCTAGTCTACGTAGAAAGTGCCAGATAAGGATTGCGGGGGGGGGGGGGGGGGGGGGGGGGGGGGGGGGGGGGGGGGGGGGGGGTGTTCTGAAGGGCAGTGGCAGGGCCTCACAAGGAGGCTTCTTGTCTCTAGGTTGCTGCAACACACGGCAGTCTCCACCTCTGGGAACCTGCCCAGGGTTTTAACAGCCAGTTGAAAGAAGGAGCCAGAGACAAAGAGATGCAAACATGACCGTTCTTTGCCAAGTCTGGGGAGGTGAGAACATGGATGTCTGGGCTCACAGGCCTGAAAAAGATCCTTTCGAATTTCAGTGGAAAAATCCCAGTTCTGTCTTACGGAGAGCACAAAAGGAGTTGCTTTCCAGCTCTGCACAGAGGACACTAGCTACAAGCCTGCAGTGGGCCTGAGAAGGAGAGATCAGGAGCAGGTAGAAACTGCGTTTTTTTATTTGTGATTCAGGAGGATATTCAAGAAGAATGTATAGAGCACCGACTCAGAGAAATTCTGGACCAGTGTTTAGGGCTGGAGTCAGGGCTGTAAGGGAAAACGACTGAGAGGACCTGACATGAAGCTCAGGCTGAAAGGATGGATAGGAGTCGGTCAGGTGTAAGTCGGGGAAGACAACTTTCTGTTACCAGACAGCAAATGCCTTTGTAGCGCCCCAAGTCCACCATCACAGTGTGGAAACGGCTGAAGACAAGGCAGAAAGGCATTAAGGGGGCTGTGCTCCAACAACCTTTATTTACCAACACGGGCATCTGAATTTCATATAATTTTCACTTACCATGAAATGTTCTTTAGATTTTCTTCAACCCTTTAAAAATGTAAGAGTCACCCTTGCTTGTCTTTTAAGACTGTGCTGAGGGCATTGGGCATAGTCAAGGCCATTGCTGAACTGAGAACATGGTATTCATATCTAAGCCACAGACTTTCTTAAATTCTTATGCCCAGGTTGGGACTAAAGTGAGATGTTTGAGCTACCCAGCATTCAAAATTTAAGGTGGCAGTCACTGTAAGTAGAGGATGGCCATCTGTGAGGCCTCCTTAAATGTTGTTCCTGGACACCTTGCTCAGCTCACTCTAGGTCTAGGCTGGCTTGTACCTGTGCACAGCAAGGCACTTTACCACAAAGCATTGTGTGCCTCCTCGGCCACTGGTGTTTGATACCCTTCTTTGATAAGCCCGTTTGCAGGCTG
Organism: Nannospalax galili; assembly: GCF_000622305.1. Taxonomy (NCBI): domain Eukaryota; kingdom Metazoa; phylum Chordata; class Mammalia; order Rodentia; family Spalacidae; genus Nannospalax; species Nannospalax galili. The sequence continues at coordinate 575,614 of NW_008355723.1, forward strand.
AAATTATGATTTCCCATACAGAAAAATGATTCTGATAATAAAAAGCTAAGGACTAGGAAGAGGAGAGACAGAAAAGCTATGCAAACTGGAGTTTGAGAATAATTTGAGGGACAAATAAAATTGTGTAAAAAATTGTAATTAAAAGTTGTTGCTTGCAGAGTGAAATGAGAAACTCTGAGAAAGAAATTGATGTTTAAATAATTATGAAATAAGCTTCACTGGGCATTAAAATCATAAACCTTCCTGGCTACTTTCCCTTTTTTCTTTTTATATTAATTCTTTGACAATTTCATACAATGTATTTTGATCACATTCAGACCCTCCCTCATCACCCATCCTCTATTATTACTGCTTTTCTTTTCAAAGGCCTATCAAGTCTAATCTGTGTTCCCCAAATGCCCTTGGGTGTGGGTCTATCCCTTTGAGTCTAGTCAACCTACCAAGATTCATCCCCCTAAAGAAAACTATCCCTCTCTAAGTAGCTATCAATTGCCAACAGATTGTCAGCTACAGATGGGGCTTCCTGCCCACCTACCCCATTCATGCTGGGGTTTTTGGCTTGGGCTTCCAAAGGTCTGTGCATGTTGTCACAAGTGCTGTGAGTTCATATGTGCAACTACTATGTAGTTTCTAGTCAATAAGTTTTCCATGCATTCATCTACCACCTCTGGCTCTTATGATCTTTCTACTCCCTTATCTGCAATGGTCCATCAGCTTTGGGAGGAAAGTGTGCTACAAGTGTCCCATTTAGAGTGAAGAACTTTGCAGTCTTTTATTCTTTGCATACTGACCAGCTTGGGCCTCTGTGTTAATCAGCATCTGCTCTAAGAAGCTTCTCTGGTGAGAGTTGAGAGATGGGTATAACAATAAGACATTAGGGGTCAGTTTAATACTATGTCCATTTAGCAGAATAATCATAGTAAGTTCTCCCCTATGGCCTATTACCTGTCTAGCTACAGGCTCTTGGCCCTGATAACAGTGCCAGGTATGGCCTGCATTTTGTGAAGCAGACCTTAAATCCAAGTGGAAGATAACTGGTTACTCCCATAATATTAGTGTCACTATTTCACCAGTGGGCATATCTTGCCAAGCCAGTTGTCACTGTAGCTCACAGGATTCACAGGTAGGTAAGGATAATGACTACCTGTCTCTTCCAGTAGCATGCATAGCACTTTCTAGCACTATGAAAGCTGGCCAATAGAGATGAAGCTTCGAGGTCAGTACCAGCTTGATTGCTCCTTGTTTGTTCTATGACTCATATATGTAGTCTTCAGCAATAAGGTCTTACCATCAAGTTCCAGTGGGTAACCAAGAGCAATGGCAATAATATTGTTGTAGGTTCTTTGGGACTTCCTTCGGCAACAATTCCAAAAGAGGGAGTTCATTCCTGGCATTGTGTAGGGCCACTGAACTCCTGTTAGAAGGTAACTACATTTAAACTCTCTTTATATTATATATATAAAGAAACTTTTACAGTAGCAGATTTCTGTATGGTTTTTCAAAAGGCTTTTGGTGTTTTTGATCCTCTTCTTACTCCATCCTCTGCCCTCCCCTCCTAGTCCCCACTGCATTTTACCCTTCCTATTCCATTATTCCCTCTTCCTTCTTTATATCACTGCATTCTGTCACCCCTCCACGAACATCCCTCCACCATGGCCCCTTATTAGTTTCCTGACCTCTGTGGATTTTCCAGTTAAAACACACTTATCTAAAGATTCAAAGCTAGCATCCCCATATAAGAGCAAACATGCAATGCTTGTTTTTCTGGGTCTGGGTTAGCTCACTTAGGATAATTGTTTCTGGTTTCATCCATTTACCTGAAAATTTCATTTCTTGCCTTTAAGTATATATTTTAAATCATGTATCTTGATAATGGATTTATATTCAGAATATATAAAAAATCAAAATAAAAAGACTACTTGATTTAGAAATGGGAAAAGGGGTTGGGGTAACTCAGTAGTTGAGCCTTTGCCTAGAATATGTGAGGCCCTAGGTTCAGTCCCAGGATTTGACTGGACAGTCCTCCAAAGATATACAAATATCTGACAAGCACAAGAAAAGATGTTCAGTCATTAACCGTCAGGAAAATGCAAACAAAACTACAGTGAAATTACCACTTCATCTCCAACTAGGATGGCTACAAGCAAAACACAGACGATAACAAATGCTGGTAGGGATGTGGAGAAATTGGAACTTCATGCATAGCTGTAGAAACGTGAAATGGTGTTGATGCTTAGGAGAATGGCCTGATGATTCCTCAAAAGATACACAGAGTTATAGGGCTCAGAAATCCCACTCCTAGGAAACAGCCTGATGATTCCACAAAAGATACACAGAGTTATAAGGCCCAGCAATTCCACTCCTAGATCTCTACCTAAGACAACTGGAAACATCTGTTCTCACAAAAGCCTGTGCTTGAATGCTCACAGGGCTTGGAACATTCCTTACTGTTACAACACACTTATCTAGCACATAAGAGGCCCTGAGTTCTATCCCCAGCACTTCAAAGGAAAAAAAAGTTCACAGAATCTCTAGTCATAATAGCCCCAAAGTGGAGACAATTCAATGTTCAACTAAGGAGTAGATAAGTAAAATAAAATTACATACAATGGAATGTTATTGCACAATAAGAAATCATGACATCCTAAAAATGCTAGCATAGATGAACCTTGCGAGTACTAAGCAGAGTAAATGAAACAGTCACAAAAGACTGCATACTCTCTAAGTCCATCCGTATGAAAGTCCACAACAGAGCATTCTACAGACAATGAAAGATCAGTGGTTGCATATGGCTAGGAAAGATGGCAAGAGTTAGGGAAAAGGAGGGTGATGGTGCAGGGTTTCTTTTGGAGGTGATGAAAATGTTCCAAAGTGACTGCAGGGAAAGATGCACATATCTGTAGGTATAGTTCACACTTTAAGTAGGTAAACTGTATCTCAATAAAGCTTTTTTAAAAGCAGAAGACATCAGAGTACCTCGCCCCACAACCAAGGAGATCTACTTTTGTTCTTCAAAGGAAGAGGGCACTTCTTATCCCTAAAAGGTACTACAGGTCTTCATGTTGCTGAAGACTGAAGTGGTTTTCTGCTGAGCTTTCTGAGGGATTAAGCAGGGAAGGGACCTGGGTGTAAGTAGGGGCCTAGTGTAGGGGTTAGCAGTTTGCATGCGTCAGCTCTGCACACGGGCCACCAAAGGGGGCATCATGTGGGTGTCATGGGGCTCTTCCAGGCCAGAGCATGAGTCAACGCCACTGTCTGAGATGAGCCTTTCAAGGAGGGTCTGCCCAAGCCACCAGTTAGTCTAGTCATGAGGATCAGAGGATGGTCACATCCAGACCTACACTGATGCTTCAAAGTCCTTGAATACTGAATCATTTGGTCACTGGGATAGAAACCTCCTCACCACCTCAAGGTGTCTATGAGCCCCATATGTCTGCTATCCTTGTATTTCCAGAGAGGGAAACTTCTACTGATCATGACTTTGGTGGTCATCACATGGGTGGCTCCAGGCCTTGGTCTATAAGACCAGGGTTCTACCTGATGGCATGCCTTTGGCCCACTGGCTCTGACTCTTTTCACTCCACATAGTAATTATGGGCATTCAAAGGATAAGTTTCTACAGTTGATAGCTCTGGTTATGCAGGACGATCAGGGGAAGAGGAAATGATTCCTGATGCTAATCTGTCCCAGGGCTGTTGTGAGACTAGCAGTGGCCATGAACACATTGCAAACCTGAGTTCCAGTGGAAGGTTTTCATTCCACCTCTTACCAAATCCTAGCCAAGAAGCTGGTGTAACTACAGAGTTGAGGGAGTGAGTTTATCTGACACTGTCCCAGGGTAGCCAATAAAGGAAAGTAGTTCAATCATCCCAGAGCTGGCCTCAGACAGTCTGTCACATTTTCCACGGATGCACTGAGAGTTACTACATTTTAAGGGGTGAGTGGGGGCTGTACCCCTCTCACAGCACTCAGCAGGAAAGGTCAGCTTCATCCTAGCCCCGTGTTATGAACTCTACTGAAGCCGTGGTAAAGGAAGACCCAGTTAGGCTGCTCACCAGGGACTGGCTCCCAGCTTAGTCTAAGCATTCAATGATATCTTAATTATTTCAAGGTCCAAATTGCCCCCAAGCTCCAGGGTAACAAAATTCCCAGAGCAAAAAACAAGATCTTGTTGCTATTTCAAAAGCTACCTGCTACACTGGACAGCAGGGCTCAATGGACTTCCCTATTCATAACAGTTACAATTTAGGAGATGAATTTATTACCAGTGAACCACATAACAAAGATATTATCTCTTTCCCAAGGTTCATGTCACTAAATTTGAAAGAGAAAATAGGGCTGGGGATATAGTTCAATGAGAAAGTGCTTGCCTATCAAGTGTGAGGCCTTAGGTTCAATCCCTAGTACTACCAATACACACACACACAATACAATCGCATTTGCCCAACAGCTATATTATTATTCAATTCATCATTGCCTCTTAGGTTCAATTTTCTGTGTTTGGCAGTAAAGAAGAATCATTTCAATATTTTTATTTATTTTTGTTTGTTTTGTGTTTTTTTAGAGTAACAAATATTTTACTAAAACATAAGATTTACAGAAGTTTTTTTTTTTTTTTTTTTGTCTTTTTGAGACAGGTTCTCCCTGTAGCCCCAGCTGTCCTGGAACTCACTATGTAGACCAGACTGGCCTTGAATTCACAGAGATCCACCTGCCTCTGCCTCCTGAGTGCTGGGATTAAAGGCGGGTGCCACCACGCCCAGCGCTTCTTTCTTTTTTAAAGGGGGAAAGGGGTCTACACTTGACAGCAAAGCCACAATGTTATTAGCTGTGGTGTTTATTTAATGTTCCTATTTTAGTTCAATCAACCAAGCTTGTCGATCTAGAGTCTAAAGTTAGACTTGGCTAAAAAGTGCATGCTAAAGAATTGATTAGCTGCATTTAACCACTGTGATTAGATCCTACAAAGATGGGGGGAGGGCATAAAATTAAGATAAAACTACTTTCCCCCTGAAAAATAAAATAAAAACACCCATTCCCTGGCAGCTAACCCCAACATCTACCTTCATTCACTGTGCTTTGCACTTAAACCACGATAGGGAGATGGGAAAACCAGGAAGCTGATGCTTTTCAACATCTCACAACAATCCAGATGACACTTCTAGCTCATGCTCAGCAGTGGATCAGCACAAGAAAGAGATTTGCTAATGCACATTTAATCACCAAAGATGAAGGTACCTGGGCTTTTGTTTCTAGGACTGTGTCCATTCAACGCAAACGAAAGGGAAGAAGTCTTGGCAGAACAGAAGTGACACACACCTGATGATCAGATCAGATCTACTTAAATACTATCCATGGTGTATAGCTTAGGCCATGAATTCACTGTTTCTATAGCTTGGGTTTTTTTGGTCTTCCACTACTCAGCTATATCATTTGCTAACAGATCATTTGGATTAGGAGCACTTAAGAAAGCCTGGACTGATAGAAGAACTGTGCAGATCTGCAGTGCTGGGGACCACTTAGTTTTCAAAATAAGCATGTTCTTCCCAGCTTGTCTACATTAGGGTGATAAATTTTGGACATGAACCATACTTTAGGTTCTGCCATCGAGTATTCTTCTGGAAGGAATAGTTCACGTTTAAAAGTCCCTCCCTCAAAGGGGGAGTTTGGGAGCCAGCAATGACCACAGGAAAATAATAGGTGTTGCTCTCATCTGGTTCTGCTTTTATGCCAGGACCTGGTTCTGTCAGTAAACACTGTGTGTTTGGCATGCATGTAGGTAAGTGCACCCATGCTGTGCAATGCCCATGGAGGCCAGAAGAGGGCATAGAATCCCCTGGAACTGTAGCTATGGATGGTTGTTAGCCGCCATGTGGGTGCTGGGAACTGAACCCAGGTCCTCTATAAGAGCAACCAGCACTCTTAACCACTGAGCTATCGCTCCAACCCAGGAAACATTTTAGAAAGAGGCAGACTATGGAAGCTGGTTTTGATTTGTTTTTGTTTACAGTTTTTCTAGTCTGACTTTTTAAAAAATAAGTTTTATTTTTATTATTTCTCAATTTTCCATTTAAAAAAATTCAACATGAATTCTTTCTACTTTGCCACACATATTCATGTACAGTGAATATTCTTACAGATTAAGAAAAGGAAATCTTTGAAGTGCTAACACAGGAGCTAGTAGTATTTCTGACTGGGCACCCCACCCACTTCTGGGCATTCCACCATTACCCAGTAAAGCGCAGGTTCCTTGGGCAGCTCTGCCAGGGCAAACACTGGAATGTCTTGTGCTCAGACTTCTCCTTTAAGATAACTCCAGGCATCTGAACTCCCCAAAACTCAGACACGAAGAGAATTTTTTAAGAGGATAAACACCCTTAACCAATCTTTAACCTGCAGACTTTAGCCACTTGCCAAATACTCCACTTTGCTGTGCCAATAAATCAAGGGCAGGGGAGGGAGTACAAGTGTAACTGGATAAGGGTTTGGGTTTTAATTTTTCACAAGCAGGAGGAGGATAGCAATATAGTTAGTCAGCAAGCATTAATCCTCATTAATGTCTTCATTCAAATCCTTTCTTCTCTACACAGCTGTGCAAATATAAATTAATTCAGCCATTTTGACTAAGACAGCCAAGAAAAAAAGTTTAAAATATGATACCAAAGAATTAATTACATGAATAACACATTCTTGCAATGCATGGGAAAGACTGTTTGGGAGACTATGCCATCGGCTGAGACATGCAGTTGTTCCTTGGTATCTGTGGGGACTGGTTCCAGGACCCCCAGGGGAACCCAAATCTGTATTCAAGTCCCTTATACAAAATTGCATAGTATTTGCATATTACCTACACACAGCCTCCCAAACACTTAGATTCACTTTTAGGTTACTTCAATTCATATGATACAAATAGTTGCTACACTGCATTGTGTGGGGAATAATGACAAGAAAAACAGGCTATACATGCTCAAAACTATTGTTTTTTGGTTTGGTACTAGGAACTGAACCCAAGACCTTACACATGCTAAGCAAGTACCCTACTACTGAGGTATACCCTTGATTTTTTTTTCAATATTTTAATTTTGATACAGGGGCACACCAAGTTGCCAGGGCTGGACTTGAACTTGCAATTTTCCTACCTCAGCCTCGTGAGTCATTGGAATTATAGGGTTACACCACTAAGCCTGGATAAATGTAATGGGGTGGGAACATTACTGGAGCTTGAACCCAGGACTTTGCACATGGTAGGCAAGAACTCTTCCATTGAACTACAGCCTCAGCAGGGTTGATTTTGCAAATGCAGACCATGCAGATAAGGAGAGCTAACTGAAGATTAGAACTCTTACTGCTGTTAATGTCCCTGGGAAGCCACCAGAAAGGGAAACAAGGTGGGAATGAGTGGGTCACAAAGCAATAATTTAAGGAGGGTGTGGGGGTGGAAGTGGCTTCCTGCAGAGGCCCACAACAGCACCATCATTCCCGATTAACTTGAAAGGTAAAGAGGAACAAAGAGCTTGATCTGTCAATCACTTATGGAGTTATAGTCATAATTTAAATTCAAGTTAACTCCAGAGACTGTTTCAAAGCATAACCTTATTCCTGTTTTCTACATACTTGGCATTCTGCTTGCATTATGAAGAGGGAAAGAAAAACTGTGGGGCTCAGTTCTTCCCCTTCATAAGTTAGTTTACAGTCTGACCGAGGAACCAGGAAGGACACACACAAAACAATCAGAAAATAGACTGGGAGCACACCACTGGGGTATGGATCTTTTGAATGAAGGAAGTAATTCATAGGAACTGAGGCAAGTAAATATAACTCAGTGTTAATTTTGCTAAGCATTTCTACCAGGTTCTCAACTAAAGGGCAACACGAAGAGAAGACTCTACTTTAGAAAAGACCAATTAATTATTGCCACGGTGTGGCGTGCATGTTGAGAAAGGGTTCTCCCTTACAGAAATCTCCTTAGAAAGGACAGGACAGCCAGTCCATCTCCAGTAATACCTTTTATTTTTCATTATCATTTCATTTCCCACAGCAAAGTAAGATAATTTTATAGGGTTTTATGACATTATTCAAGTTTCTCCTCTTTACCTTAGACCAAAATCTACATCATAAAACTGCCCACAGCCTGGAATCCATCCATATGAGACACAGGCGAGAGAAGTTGCTGCAGTCCACTCAGAGAGGTGTGGCAGCCTCTCCTGGCCTCCAGAGACCCAGCAGGGAGGAGACCATTTGCCTCAGCTCATCAGTTCTTTTCACTGGGAATTAACCAGCCCAGGCCTGACCAGTGAAGGTGTTTAGAAGCAGCTGACCAAAGGCTCCAGAGAGGAGAAAGCTGGAAGGAAGCACATGCATGTGGGGAAGCATCTGAAATTCACACCCAACTCCTTGGGAAACAACACCAAAGTTCTGCAGCAATCTGCTTCCATTCACTTTGCTACCCTGACATTTCTGCTGTGCTCTTAATGTTCACGCGTACGTGATTTTAGGATTTTACATCCTTTCTGGTGGGATGGCATGCTGTCATCAGCAGCAGCCTCATGGTGGAGAAACGCTAGGCAAGTTCTCAGAGTGCAGAGCAGGACAAGCAGGCCTCTGATAAGTGGCTCATCTGTGACTCAAGGTTCCATGTGCAATCAGGGGAAGAAATGAATCCACACACTGGCTGAGTTGAATGATCAGCAAACAGAAAAGCTTTCACTGTCAGGCAGGGTCCCTGGTGCTCCCCAGAGCCTAACCAATGTCAGGATCTATAGGATAGAACAGCTATTTCCCACATGTACTAATAAAAAAAGCAAAGAGCTCAATTTAGCTCCCAGGCCATGGTTCCGAACGTCTCAAATTCCATAGAGCTGCCAAAGGAACTTTGAAATATATTCACAATGCACCCAACTCCATGACTATGATTGAAAGGGTCTTGGTGGGGCCTGAACATTGTAACGTGAGCCCTTGGTTATATTTACCCTAATACAGGCAAGTCTGAAAACCACAGTGATGAGACACTGAAATGAACAAGAGTCTTAGGCTCCTTTAAAAGTCTATTCCAAATTTTCTTTCTGGACACTGAGAAACTACCTAAGAGCAAACATCCTGGATTACAATTCTAGTTATACCATTTACTAGCTTTGTAACCTTGGAGAAGTTACAAGACTTCCCAGAAGCAGTCTTCTTAGCAATACAATAGGGTTAACAATCACAACATCATAGGCCAGCTAAGAGGACTGTGTGACATCTAGCATGGAAATTATGTAGCCCCAGATCTGGCACATGCTGAATGCTGGATAAATGTCAGCTATTTTTTTTTTCCTTCATTTTATGTGCATGAGTGTTTTGCCTACACGTATGTAAGTGCATCCATGTCAGTCAATCCCTGTAGAAGCCAGAAGAGGGCATCAGATCCTACTGGAACTGGAGTTATAGATGGTTGTTAGCCACCATGTAGGTGCTGGGAACTGAACCTGAGTCCTCTGCAAGAGCAGCCAGTGCTCTTAACTGCTGAGCCCTCTCTCCAGCCCCAGTGTCAGCTATCTTGATTGATGATGAAAAAGTAAAAATACCTCTGCAATATTTTGATAAAAGTGATGTCTTTCTAAACTTTATTTCTAGGACCAGGTTAATGAGACTGTGAAGAACTGAAATTTAAGAGTTCCAGAAATACTTTCCCAAAGGGAATGGAAGAAGGAAGCAGGAATGTTTACCAAGGTTAAAAAAAACAAGTGAATTAGGCATCATGGTACATTCCTGTAACTACAGCACTTGGTGGAAATGGGAGGATCAGGAGTTCAAGGTCAGCTTTGTCTATATAATGAATTTCAGAACAGCCTGAGCTATATGAGACTCTATCTCAAAAAACAAAAGAAAAAGCCAGGCACGGTGGGGCACATCTTTAATCCCGGCACTTGGGAGGCAGAGGCAGGCAGATCTCTGTGAGTTCAAGGCCAGGCTGGTCTACATAGTGAGTTCCAGGACAGCTGGGGCTACAGGGAGACCCTGTCTCAAAAAGACCAAAAGAAAAAAAAATGAAAAGAGAAAAAAATAGAAAAAGAAAAAAGCAACAAGGAAGAGGTACATGGTACTGTGTTCAGAAGGGAAGATGGCCTGACCAAGCAGGTAGCCTGACCAAGCATATTCTAGAGTAAGATACTTAAAGAGAAAAAACTATGGAAAGAATTCAGAGGACCCAGAAATGTGGATGAGAATAAAAACCGAATATTTCCATTAATCTGAAGTGGAAATTTAGCATTTCCTTTCATTATGAATACAGGTGACAAATCTCAGTAAATGCAAATATAACTGATCTTGTTATTAATAGATATAACACATATTTTCACATAATATCACAGTTGTGATAGACATCCTGAAGTCTTAGTGATAATTGGGGTGACTAACTGTCTCCATTTGCCCAGGATGGAGGGCTTCTCAGAATGTGCAGCTTACAGTGCTAAAATTAATACAGTCTCAGAGAAGGTAACCTCTATTTGCATTCAGTACTGTATGAAAACTGTGGTGGTTACCACATTGCTGGATAATGTCAGTCAGTGTGCTAATAAAGAAGCATTTGAAATCACATTTTACAATTTCAAAGATTATCTTGTGTCTGATAAATGCAAATCAGCATAATTTGTCCTTTATTAATGTTTTCTATTTCATTTGATGCATTTAAAAATATTTTTTAAGTCCATAGGCCTCACCGAAGGGGTCCATGACACAAAAAAGTTGTTTGTAAAATGTAAGCCACAGGATTTCAGTTCCTTTAGGCCAGCAAAGCTAAAAGCAACAATGGACCACATGGCAGGGAAAAATCTCACACATGCATCTCCAAAGCCAATAGACTGAGCCATTTTTCTACTACCAAAAAATCTCTAATCCCTCTGCTCCTGAGGACATATGTGTACATTTTATTAATCATTTATATTGCGGCAGAGTCAATCCAGTCTTAATAACTCTTAATTGGCATATCTATTTTCCAATAACTACAAATTATTCCCCTAAAATAATATTTTGTCAGCTCTCAGTTTATATTTTCCATTCAATTAAAACAATGGAAATTTTGATTAAGAAATCAAGTTTAATGGAATAATGAAAAGAGACAGGTGTACCTACCTGTACTCTCAACATTTAAGAAGCTAAGTAAGGAGGCTCAGAGTTCAAGGCCAGCCTGGGCTATATACATAGAAAGTCTCAGGCCTATGTAGGATCTATGCAATAAGACCCTATTTCAAAAACTTCTAAAAACCAAAGGTAACGATGGAGGGAGGCAGGGAGGGAGGGAGGGAGGGAGGGAGGGAAGAAAAGAAGGGAAGAAGGAAAGAAAAGTAAAGCAAAAGAAATGATGAAAACTTGAACTCTTACCAAATGCCACTGGGTTTCTGACAGTCGTTGGCTCCCGCTCTGCCTTATGTTCATGGTTGATGGAGGGTCCATTACTTTCCCACAAGGTGGCAAGAGACTGTTTCTCTTCTGATCGACATAGCTCCAAGCAGTCAGTCCAATGTGGCCAGAAGGAAGAGTTCTCACAATTGCTCGTGTCCCAGTATACACAGATTTCTTAACTTCTCTGTCATTTTTACAAAATCTTCTTACTAACAAAGTGGACCGCTCCTTTTTGTTTTTGAAAAAGTCTTCCTCTACATCTTCACAATTACCCGAGAAATCCTCCAAAGAGTTCAGAAAAGTCTTGGCAGGTAGATTGTGAGCAAAACCATCCCTGCAAAAACTCTCGCTTGAGCAGACCACACTGACCTTCGGGCGGGACCTTTCAAAGCACAGGTATTTATCATGCAACGTGTTGCAATGGTCACACCACAGCTGCCCATTCTTATTACCACAGGTCTTCGCCAATTCCATCAGTTTACAAGTATACGCCATGAAGTTTTTCTTTTGCTGTCCCTCAGGAAGTGTAACACAATTTCCACAATCATCCAAAATAAAGTTTTCTGACAGGGTATGTAAAGTGCCTGACATTCTTCTGTCAACTTCATAATGGAGATGAAATAAGGCCATATTGCTGTCAGGGTGGGGGCTGCTGGTCTCTAGGATCCCAGACTGATTTCCCAAAGGGCTTATATCCATGGGAGGATCATCCATTTCCAGTTGAATTCCAGGGAACACCTTTCTTTCCAGTGGAGAAGGAATTCCAGTTTCCAAACTCAGACCTTCCTTGGTGACAGAGTCACACATTTCACATAGCTGGCTCTGAGGAAGGCCATGCTGGTTTTGCAATAAGCTTTCACAGTTAATGTTGTGGTTTTCCACAGAATCCGGCACGTTTTTCTCCCAGCATTTTTCATTGTGGTTCTCGTCACTTACTATTTTCTCCCTTGCTATTGAGACAACCTTGGGCAAATCACTTCCAGAAGATTCTGCTTTAGGTTTGTTCCACCGTGAGATGGCATTCGGAATCTGCACACCCTGCCTGACAGCATGCGCCATTGGTATAGTGGTGTCTGTGGCCCTTTCCTCTGCAGCTGACTGGGCAGACACTTTTCTCTGAGTCACTGGGATGAGAACGGAAGCTTCCATCTCTTCAGAAGTCATCCTGACCAGCTGGCTACTCCTCTGCTTCCTCCTCCCTGTTGACCATGTCAAGATTTCTATCAGACGAATAATCTCAGATAATCCCAGTCCTTCTCAGAAACAAGCTGACAATTCCTTTCATTCAGGTGCATTGAAAACCAAATAAATCTTTCCAGTTGTAATTTCCTACAGGAATATGTTTTAGAGAAAAATTTTAAGGTGGTAGATCAATTTTCTTTCTTTTGTGATTTGAAATTTGCTTTTAGGAGGACTTTATTCAGGATTAGATTCTGCAATTTGTGGTCCATTATTAATGTTCAACAATTTAAAAATCCAGTTTGAAGGTCTTCTGTTTCCTGCAAGAAAAGGGATAATGTCAAACACTATGGTATTTAATATTTTTTTAGACCAAGTTGATAACTTGACTCTTAATAGAAAATATAGATCAATGTTGAGGAAGGAGTTTTACAATCAAAAGTCAGTTTTAATGTTTTAAGTATTTATCACTTTGACAAGTCAGAATTTCTGCTTCCAGCAAAAATGGAGCAATAAGAATCAGATTTATCTTCCTGCATTAAATAAATTCTAATCAGGAAAAAAAATATGGTTTTCATACAATGAACAGGCAAATAGAACAGTACTGTCTGCATCAAGAAAAAAAAAAAGAGTGATCACAGTCTAAGTACCTTAGCTCACTGCTTAGAGACTTCCAGGTCCAGGTAGAATCCAACAGTCTATCTGAGTAGAAGAGAAAAAGCTAAGACTTCAGGAAGGCCAAAGAGGCCAGAGAAATAAGAGAAGTCAAAGGTAAGAGAAACAACTGCCTTTCCATCAGAAACAATGTGAGCAAGGACTTAGTGGAGCAGGAAAAAACACTATCAATGTAGAATTCTATACCTAGCACAAATGTCTTCAACACATAAAAACAGAAAAGACTTTTTCAGACATGCTGAAAGTATTCATCAATAGCAGAATGGAAATACAAAAGGTGATAAAGGAAGGCCTCAGGCAGAAGGAATGCCAGAAAGCATTAAATATGGCATAAACATACTCTCTCATTTTTAAAATCACTTAGCAAGGTAATTGATCATTTAAAGCAAACACAGTAACAATGTGTTATGAGATTTATAAAAAATGCAAAAGTGAAATGTCTGATCAGACAGCACAAAGGTCAGGAGAAGAGAAATGGCACTATAATGCCATAAGGCTATTTTCTACATGAATCATTATCTTATTACTTGTATTAGTCACTTTTCTGTTGCTGTGATAGATACACTGACCCAAGCAATTTATAGAAGGAAGGGTTTATTTGAGCTTACGGTTCCAGGGGAATTACAGTCCGTCATGGCAGGAAGGCATGGTGGTAGAGGTGGCTGGAGCAGGAGCAGCAGAAGTAAAGCTCTCACATCATCACGCAGGCACAGGAAACAAGAGAGTGACTGGGATCTGGCAAGGCTTAAGAACTTTCTAAGCCCACCCCCAGTGACGTGCTTCCTCCAGGACAGCCACACCTTCTAAAACCTCCCAAAACAGTGCCATCATCTGGGGACAAAATGTCCAAACACTTGGAGCCTGTGGGGGACATTTTCATTCAAATCGCCACATTACTTAAAAGGTGCACTGTGATTCACATACTCTGAATCCTACAGCAATCACTTAGGGAAAAAAGACACCAGGAATAAGTAAAAAATTAAAATCATTAAAAATTCAATTAATTTTAAAAATCAGAAAAACAAAAGGTGAACAAAGAAGAGACGAGGCAAATAGGGACTAACAGTAGATTTAAACATCTCAACACCTTTTGTCAGCATTTTCAGCTTTTCTGCAACAAATTATACATTTAAAAAATCCTTTGGTTTCAGTTGAGGGAGAAACTGTTTAGTTGAATGTCAGTAGACATAAAAACTTCGATATTTAAAGGTATTGTAAATAGCTTAGCCTGTTCTTTATTCTTCAAGCAAATTATTGAACCTCTTCTCCATGCCTCTATGCTGTATATTGTGTGATGGGCTAGACAGCCAGCACCAGCTTACAACTCTATTGATAGAGAGCCAAACAAATTTCCATCTGATGTGGGAGGTACAGTAAGAAAGGATATTCAAGGCAACTCGGGACCAGAAAGTACCCATCACAAGTAGACCATCTCTTCTAGATGCAGCTCTTCCTTCTGAGGGGTTCATCAGCAGCTTTGCCTTACCTTTGCTCTTCACCATAAGGATGTCCCTCATCCCTTTCCTCTTTTCCCAAAAAGCTACCAACTTCCCCCTTTCTATTACATATGTGTCTTGACTGACACAAACATAGTCTCTTTCCTGTTCTCAGCACATGGAGATTTTCACAGCTATCCCAAGGAAACAGAGGACACCTTGGTAGTTACATTTTTTCACAGACATAAACCGGCTCTATGCAGTATGTCCTACTTCGACATCCCAACTTCTTTGATTTTTTTTGCCTTTTTTAAATTTTATGTATATACATATGTTGTGTGTATGTATGCAAGTGCACTGTATTGTGCAATGCCCAAGGAGGACAGAAGAGGCCATCAGATCCCCTGGAACAGGAGTTGCAGATGGTTGTTAGCAGGCATGTGGGTGCTGAGATTTGAACCTGTATTTTCTTCAAGAAAAGCCAATGCTCTTAACCACTGAGTCATCTCTCCAGCCCTCTTTTATTTATTTATTATTATTTTTTCCAACTCTTTCTATTTTTAAGATTATCTTTCCAGTTTTCCTTTGTTTGTATATATGTTTTATATAAACATGTCCTCAGTAAGTGCCCCCATGTCATGTAATCCCCTTGGAGGTCAGAAGAAGGCATCAGATCTCCTGGAACTGGAGTTAGGATGGTTGTTAGCTGCCGTACGGGTGCTGAGACTCAAACCTGGGTCCTATGCAAGAGCATACAGTGCTCTTAACTACTGAGCCACCTCTCTAGCCCTATAATTTCAATTCTATAGCTGGAATCAATTCTGTTAATCTCAGTTTTATGATCACCAGTTAGTTAAATTATCATCCTTGAATTATGCTTTCTATATTTATAGTATAAGAAGAAACACATATTTTATATATGTCAGAAAAAGTTGGCCAACAAATACATATTAATTTTCTATCTGTTCCCTCTTGGGAAGTCCTAGATTGACTTTAAAAAGAAGCTATTAGGTAAGATTAGAATTAAAGCTATAGTGAGCATTAGACTATGGAAAGATTAAAGAAAATTGAAAGCACCAAATGTAGAAAATACTCTAATAGATTTTAGAAACAAAAGGTTGTAAAATAGGGTTAATCCGCTTTCTCAAGTGGACAAGTTTATAAGGGAGATTAGAAAAGGACCACCCTGGAGAGATCAAAGAATGTCTGGGCTACGGGTGTGCAATAAGGAGGGGAGGTTTGTCAAGGTAAAATATCTAAGCTGGAGATTTATTGGTAATTGATAATATGATGAGGGAAATGAATGAATGAAAGTAGAGCAATAGAGAGTCTGCCAGTGTTGGAAATCATAGACAGAGCAGTAAGATAAGAAAAACAGATAAAAGGTATAAAGAGTTGGGCATGACATAGAAGCAGTTTTTAGATTCTGAACAGGAGAATAACAGCCAAGAATAACAGTGTTGGTTTTTCATGGGCTAAAATGGGGGCTAGAAAACTACAGCCTGAGCCAGATGCTGTCCTGCCACCAGGTTTTATACATAAAATTTTATTGCAACACAGTTACATCTACTCATTTCTGTCACGTCTATGTCTGCTTTTACATTGTAACAGTAGAGTTGAGGAGTTGTGACACAGATCATGTGGTACACAAAGCCAAAAATATTTGGCATCTGGCCCTTTGTAGAAGAGGTTCACCAACCCTGTACCAGAAAAATAGTGAGATAACAAGATTCCTTTAGAGCCAGAAAATGAAGTGGGAGTCTGGTTGCTGTCTTCACCTATCTAAGACTCAAGATGAAGAAAGGCTCATTTCAGATGGTCTGGAAAAGCAGGATAAGAGACAAAGCATATGAATTATTAAGAAAGAAATCTCTGTCCCAGTCTAACAAAGAATTCCTGACATTTAGAGTTGTTCAACAAAGGGCAAGCCATCTTTGATGGTGGTCTTCTTTTAGATGTTGATAGAAGCATTTCAACAGAACCACATTCAGCACTGAGGGCACTCAAAATGTGCTGAGCAAATTAAGTGAATGGATGACTGTCTGTCCATTTTAATTATAGAAACAATGGCTAATACTTAATGCATACAATATGTAAGGCATGTTCTAATTGTAACGTGCGCATTATCTTATTTAATCTTTACAATAGCAGCATCACTAGGGTAGTGGAGACTCCAAGTTGCTCCCCAAAATCTTTGCTCATAGTTACCCTCAATAATATAATCTCTTAATTTCAAGCAAACTTATAGCTACCCCTTATATCTAAATATGGTGATGTAACTATGTGATAGCCAATAAGATAGGTTTTCAGCTCCTGATAAATGTCCTTGAAGGCATAGGGTATGCACTTCTCCTCCCCACCTTTTTTTTTCCTGCTAGTTTAGAGAAAGCCATGATGGATCTGGAACAACAGTCTTAGATGATGGAGTGAATATGAAAATTAAATGATTTGTGTAGCAAAGAAATAAGAAGCCTGGGTGCCTACTTCCTGGTACTCAGGAAGGGAAATAAAAATTCTTATCTTCTTTAAGACACCACCATTTATGTTTTGTATCACTCACATCCAAGTCTCTTTCTAATAAAGGTGAGTGCTATTATCCCCAGTTTATAGATAAGCTCAGAGTATTTAAATGATTTATACAAGAGTACAGAGATGTGACACAATACAGAAGCTCTATGAAAAATTGCTTCCATGGTAGGAAAGTTATATTAACTAATTCTTAGAATATTTTCAATTTTTTTCCTGAGACAAATGAAACCCAATATATCATAAAGAATAGTTAAATGAATAAATATGAAATACAGGCATACTAGCTGTTCTTATTGTAGGTGTTAGATAGAGGTAGGGCTTGATAACAACAATAAAAATAACAATGAAAATAACTTATTGGGGGGCATGTTCAAAATACATTATATATTTGTATGAAAATGCCCTTATGAAACCCTAGGCACTGTGTATGATCAGTACACACCAATAAAAAATGAAAACACACAACTAATCAAAAAACGGTCAATGCTTTATGTACCTATTATATTCTGTATAGTCAGGTGGCTCTTAACCAGAAGGCCAGCAAAGATTTGAGAGATGGGGGATCTTAGCTGCGACTTTACAGAAAGGTAACAATTATTTATAGCCATGGAAAAGAAAAGAGGCCTTGAGTAGAGGGAGGAACATAACAGAAGGTGAAGGAGAAGGAATCCCCACACAAAGCTTGACTTGAGTTCTCAGGAGAACATTTTATCCAATCGAAGTGAAAATTGCTTAGTAATTCCACCATCATGGAAAAGAGACACTAAGGTAACTGTGACAGCCGCTAACAGAATTTAATAGTCTTATTTGAGTCTTTAAAGAGTTTTACAAAGTCACTCAATATCTGTGGATGACAGCCAGCCAACCATGGGACAGTTGTTAGCTCATGCATTCTCTTCCCAAGGTCAACTCTGCAAAGAGATTAAAGAAAATATTTTTGCCCTCAGAAATGTGTCCTCCCTTTCTCCTTGTCACATGCACATGGAACCCATGGGTACAAGTGTGCATATGCCCACGTGCAAACCCTGCACGGTACAAGTCAGTCCCTACTGTTTCTCCTTCCAAGTATCTGCTGTTCCACTCCCTCCTGACCTCCTTTCTCTGAACTATTACGATGGAAATTCCATAACTCACAGGAAACAGAGCTTTTTAAACATTCCCCCAAGCACTGGTGTACTCATCTGGGTCCTTGTCCAAGACCACAAAGGTTTAACCCTTTGTGACTTCGACTCTCCCCGGTAGAAAACCCAGAGTCTGGAATGTCAGACTTCAGACCCAAAAATCCAGACATCCTGATATTTATATTCTGTGTATGGTGGGTAGCAAGAGTTGACTGATAAGGAGATGAGAAAGCTACAGGAATATTTTTCACTCACACTTAATAAAATTGCCAAAAAATAAAACTGAGGGTCACAAAAAGTCTGTTCAATGCACACTTAATAAAATTGCCAAAAAATAAAACTGAGGGTCACAAAAAGTCTGTTCATATCAGGTTAACTCTCAATGTAAAACTCAAAAGGAAAGAAAGGCCTTCTGGTAAGCACAACCATCTTCTCCAGAAATAAGGACCATAAGCACTGAGAATCAGCTGAAGCCAAGAGTGGTGGAGACAGGACTGGAACGCCACACTGCTCAGAGGGCTGGACTCCATTGTCGTAGGCCTATGATGTCACATCACACACAGAGTTAGAAGCTCATGATGGATCACAGACCCAAATATTAAGTCAAAAATGATTAAACATCTAAGAGGAAATAAGAAAAGCTTTTATGACATTGAGACACAGATCATTTTCTTAAGACACCAAAAGCCCTAACCATAAAGAAAAAGAAACAAAGAAAATGGATTTAGTCAAAATTTAAAACTTCTGCTCTTCAAAAAAAGTAAGATGAGTCACAGAAAGGAGCACGTAAAAAATACATGTACCTAAAACACCACCACCACTAACAACAACTCAACAACAACAAAAACCATGTACCTGAAAGGCCCCTTTTGTTTGCTTACTTATTTTCTTTGTTTCTCTTTGTTTTTTTTTTTTTTTGAGAATTTCATACATGTATACCATGTGTTTTGATCAAATTCACCATCCACTCCTACCCCTCCAGCTCCTACCAGAACCATCTCACTGTGTCTCTCTCCCAATTTCATATACTTCTTTTTTTTTTAACCCACTGAGTCCAATTAACACATGTATATAGAGCCATACACTGGAGCACAGGCAACCTACCAGAGGACGCATCCCAGAAGAAAATTGACTTTCCCTACCCCAGCAGCCATCAACTGCCCAATAAATGTTTTTTAAGCCTCTATAACTCAGGGCTAGAGAAATGGCTCAGCAGTTAGCAGCACTTGCTGCTCTTCCACAGGATCTGAATTCAGTTTCCAGTACCCACATCAGGCAACTCATAACCACCTGTAACTCCAGCTCCAGGGAAACTGACATCCTCTCTGGCCTCCTTAGGTACCTGCACACACATGGCACTTATACAGGCACATATATGCACATGACACTTATACAGGCACATATATGCACATATAAATAAATATCATGGGGTCCCATCTCAAGATAAAGAGCTACAAGCAATCAATGGCTACTGAGGGAGGGAGAATCAGTTTTCTGCAGGTATTGGTTCCTTGAAAGGTTATCTAATCCTAAGTGGGATGCCCTAAACACAGGTACACACATGCACCACTAAGTGGACTCAGTGTATTTATTGCATAAACTATATTAGTATATATTTATAAATATATTTATGTAACAATAATAATCAAAGACGAGGACAAGGAATTGAGAGGGAGTGGGAGGACCGGGAGGAACTGGTGAGGGGCTGAGAAGGACAGAAATAATGCAAAGATAATACTCATGTATGAAATTCTCAAAATAAAAATAAAATAATCTTTTAAAAACTACTATAACTCAATAATAAATGAACAATGAAATTTTTTAATGGGCAAAAGACCTGAATAGATACCTCTCAGAAAATAATATATGTTAGCACGCCTTTAGCCTCAGTACTTGGGAGGCAGAGACAGGTGGATCTTTATGAGATTGAGGCCACCCTGATCTATTTTAAAAGTTCCAGGTGGGGTTACAAGGAGACTCCATCTCAAAAAGACCAAAAAAAAAAAAAAGAAAGAAAGAAAAAAGAAAAGAATATATGTGAATAGCCTATAAGCAAATTAAGACTGATCAACAAAATTTCTGTATGGGGGAAAAAAATGAACCTAAATCTCTACCTCACAGTATGCCCAAAGGTAACTCAAAATAGATCACAGCCCTATATGTAAAAATCCAAATTATAAAATTTCCAAAAGAAAGGATACCAGAACTCCTCACAGCATTGGAATAAACTTGTTAGGTTGAACACAAAATCACAAGCCACAAAGAAATGTACTTGGTAAACTGTACTTCATCAAAATTAAACATGCCCTTCAAAAGGCAAATAGCAAAAGGATAGAAAATGTTGAATTTTTGTTTGTTTTGTTTGTTTGAGACAGGGTCTCATGTAGCCCAGGCTGGCCTAGAAATCACTAGTAGCAGAGGAAGATGACCTTATCCTCCTGATTCTCCATCTTGTACCTCCCAAGTTCTGGGATCACAGGTGTGCACTACAACTGGTTTTATGCAGTTTTGGAGATCAAACTCAGGGCTTCATGCAATGCTAAGCAAGCACTCTACCAAGTGAGTCACAAAAAATATTTGCCATACAAATATCTAATAAAGAATTTGCATCCAGAATATATAAAGAACTCAATAATAAGACAAGCAACCATTTTTTAAGCACACAGACTTCAATAGGTACTTTACAAAAGAAGAAAATGCAAATGGCCTAGAAGCTAAAAAAAAAATGCTCAGTATCACTAGTTATTGAAGGAATACCAATGCAAATCACAGCAATGGGGCACTTCATACCCATCAAATGGCTAAAATGAAAATGATTGATTATCCAAAAATCCATGAGGATGTGGAACAATTCCAACACTGCTACTAGGAATATAAAGTGGTAGAGCCAATTTACAAAACAGTTTGACAATTTCTTATAAACATATTTCTAACACATGACCCAAAAACTCTACTCACAGAAGAAAAATAAAAACGTATCCACAAATAAACTTATACACAAATGTTCATAGCAAATTTAGTTACAATATTGCCAAACTGGAAACCATTCAAAGTCAGTCAAATGAAAAAGCTTGCAGTGTATTCATAACACAGAATACAATTTGGCAATAAGTTATGTTAGATCATGTGACAAACATTTCAGATGTAAAGAAGTAAAGAAGGCTGAAGCTGAGACAGTCCATGTACGTCAAGTCCTAGAACTGTGCTGTGCAAGCAGCCCTAGACACAGGTCATTATTTATGGTTAACTAAAATCAGGAGAAATTAAAAATCCAGTTATTTGGTTGCACTAGACACATCTCAGGTATTTAAATGACATGTGATTAGTGACAGCTGTATTTTACAGTTACATAGAACATTTCCATAATGACATCAAATCCTATAGAACAACGCTGTTATAAGACATGCAACAGTGCTGTGGAGATAGACTCCTGAGGGGCGGAGGGAATGAGAGCATACAGCGGATGAACTCCAAAATGGAACAGTGGTATTTTTGAGAAACACTGAAAATACTTTACACTGTTGTTTTTTTAGACAGGGTCTCACTCTATAGCCCAGGTTGCCTTGAACTTATGGTAATCCTCCTGCCTCAGGCTCCTAAATGCTAGGAATACAGGTGTGAATCACCACATCCAACTTAAAATACTGTGCATCTTGACTAAGGCAGTAGCTTCACAGGTGGTTACGCCCCAACTCTGCTTTAGCTTTTGTAGGACTGAACAGTAAGCAGCCCGCTTAACTACATGATACAATGCTTAAACATTTTAAGTGATCACACAACAGAATAGTGGAATCCAAAGGAGGTTCTGAGCTTGCCTCTGTCACTCAACAGACAGATCTTGGATAGCTCAACCTCCCTAAGCCTTGGTTTCTTCAACTATAAAAATGGAAGAAAATAATAAGTTTCTCACCTAACCCTCACAATTATCCTTTGCAGTAGTAATCCCTCAAAAACTTAGTATCCTTTATTATCATCTTTATGAACAGATTTTTAGAGTCATTACATGCTTCCTGATATGGGATCAGGACTATTTCATTTAAATCATTTAGCACTGTAATAATGAAGGCTCAGTAAATATTTGCTTACTTACTGCTGTATGTGGCTCATCTGTTTACTAGTGTGTAATAGTTCTCCTTAACCTATACAGTAAGGTAGCCAAAGGACTCTGAAGGTTCAACAGGCTTCGTGGTTAGGACATTGTAAGGTCCCACATGAGTTGACAAGAAGAGGTTAATGTCTGTGCAGAGCCATAGTAAGTTACTGCAGAGCTATAAACAAAAAGATTAAAACATGAGCTAATGCCATAAAATACTCAATATTATAGTCTAGGCAGCTTAAAAATGGGGAATCAGTCAATACTGTTCATAGTAATTGTGACTATTTGTGCACATAATCGGTGATGAAAACACAGATAGGGCTGGCAGAAGTCGGCATGGACTGAAGCCATGGGGGGACTGCTCAGACTGCAATGAGGACCTGCCCTGAGAGGGAAGGCCAGGGAAAAAACAGCAGCTGAGTGGAGTCCCAGTCATTTTTACAGCTGAGCTAGAAGGTGATGGGTTGACCTTACCCTATGGGCACCACTCTGCCCTTGCTGAGCATAATCTCAGCAGTGGCAGGAAAACTCAGACAGGCTCTGGAAAGTTCTAATTCCTGGATAAGACAGCACATTTTGAATCTTGGCAATGAAGTGGAATGAAGAAGCAGGGAGGAAGGAGCCTGAGCAGCATGCTGCCTTGAAGGCTTTGCATCTGTGTCTCCCACATGTCCATGAAACAGACAGTTTCCCCGGCAGGCAACTGCCATCATTTCCTGGGGCAGCTGTGGGTTTGTGTTATAAGAAATTTTTAATTAATTGATAGGTAGCATCAACATACTCATTTGCTGAATGTTTCTTCAAGCTAGTATTCCACAAACCATTCCTCAATTACTCTAAGTGTTTTCCAAAGAATTAAAAATTCATGTGATGAAAGCTCACCCCGGATGAGATAAACTGGACAGAACTGCTCTACTACCTTAGCATAGTCTCACATTACAGTTTCTCAGTAAAATGATCCTGATTTGATCAAAAGAATGAATGACATGGCTTCTGCAAACCTTTCTTCATGGTTGTGCCTACTGTACCCTCCTCTGTGGGAGCCCGTGGCTGACACCTAGCCTCCACTTTGTCATTACACCAAGTAAGGTACTTCTCAGATTAACTCCCTAGTCTCACAGAGGTTCTACAAAGCCCTGGCCAATGGAAGGCATTTTAATCCATGGATTTAATGTATCAGATGATCCTTTCCAGCCTCACTCTTCTCTTCATATTCTATTTAATACCAGCACCAACAAAGGCCTTGAGGGACCCTCTAATCAACAAACTTAAAAAGTTATTTCTACTGCTCATGGGTGCCACCAATGACCTCAAACACTGGGTGGATGCCCAGGCCAACAGTTGACTCAAACAGGTGATGTCATTCTAACGGCTTGTTTTGAGTAGAGTTAAAAATGCAACTAGAACACCTCATTAAAACTCAAAAGTTCATTTTAACTGCGCCTCTGATTTATCATGGAAGACCTTATCCAAAGGAAAGGTGACAATATTTATACTTCTTATCTGACTGGGGAAAAAAAAAGAAGCAAATAAGTTTGGTGTCTTTATTTTGGGGGATTCTTTATTTTTTTAATCTTCTGGCCAATACTTTGTGACACTTTTGCTAATTTTCAAGATGTTGTAACCCCAAGTTAAAAACACAGAGCTGTTTGCAGAGTCCACAGTCTGAAGCCAGCTAGTTGCTCTGGCCTCTACCACCAGGCTTCAGGTGCCTAAGGCTCTGCCAGGAGTAGGGAGCAGGGTGCCCAGGGAAGTAGAGAGAATGTGGGTCGCAGAATGGGGCCACCAAGTGGAATCCAGGGACCTGGGTGGTGCTGGCTCCATTATAATTCAACTGTGTCATGATAGGGAAAAGTCTACTTGCTAAGAGTAGGAAGACTGGGAAGTGTGGTTTGTGTTCTGTACCATTAAATCATTATTTCAAATATAACTTGTGATTATATAACACCAGGTATTTTTAAAAGACAAACTTTGAAAAAGCTATTATACCATATTTTACACTGTTAACAAAAAGCTAAAAAAGTTATAAAAGCATTACAGATTTACTACAGAAAATTTGAAAAATATCTGATAGGTAAAAGGAATGATATCACTCACCTAATTTTGTTCTAGCTTCCTTCCATTTTTTCCTCATAAATATATATTTTCACAGGACTGGAATTACACTGTATATTCTTTTTGTTCTGCTTCTTTAGATAATAATACTATATTGTCTAAATATAGTATTATATAATGACACTATATTCTCTAAGAGAATAGCTTTTGGACATGATGAAATCTATATAAACACCAACAATTCCTTCACCAGAGGTCTGTTATTTTATTTTATTAATTATTTTTTTTTTATCTTTTTGAGACAGGGTCTCCCTGTAGCCACAGCTGTCCTGGAACTCACTATGTAGACCAGGTTGGCCTCTGCCTCCCGAGTGCTGGGATTAAAGATGTGCACCACCACGCCCGACTATCTAAGTGTTATTTTTAAGAGGAGGAGATCATGGAAAACCATATTGCCCTGCCTCCCTAAAACCATGCATAGTCTCATCTGTTTTGTGTTTGTAAACACTGCTTCATCCTTGAAGTTATAACAGCTTTCAACTTTTCTTTCAAACATGGTTCAACCAAAGGTTATGGTGCATTCATTTACTCATACATTTTTTTTTTTTTGAGACAGATGTGTCTTGTTTTGTAGACCAGCCTAGTCTCAAAGAAATTCTACCACCTGATTCAAGGGATCACAGTTTCCCAGTCTCATCACAAGTAGCTGGGACTAAAGTCGTGCCCAGTTAACTACCTAACAAATCTTTAAAAAAAATTATATGTACTAGTGTTTTACTTATGTGTATGTAAGTACATCCATGCATGCAATGCCCACGGAGGCCAGGAGGACATCAGATCCTCTGGAACTGGAGTTAAGTAGAGTTGTTAGCTACCACGTGGGTCCTGAGAACTACCCAGGTCCTCTGCAAGAGCAGCCAGTGCTCTTAACAACTGATCCATCTCTCTAGCCCCACAAATATATTTTTAAAATACTATGTTCTCAGTAGGCAATGAGTATAAATGTTCCATAAAAGTACTCTAATGGGGCCTGTGAGATAGCTCAGTTGGTAAAGTGCTTTCCTGAGGACCTGAGTTCAATCTCCAGCACCCTTGCAAAAAGCCATACATGGTAGTGCATACTTGTAACACAAGTGCTGGGAAGGCAGGGACAGGTGGATCAGTACTCACTGGCCAGCCTGCCTAGGCTAATTGATGAGCTCCAGGTCTCTATTAGAGACCCTGACTTAAAAAAACAAGATGGAAACAATACCTGAGGTTAACCTCTGGTCTCCACACACACATGCACCCAAGTATACATGCACACACATCTACACACACACACACACACACACACACACACACACACACACACGAATAGTTTAATTGATATTTATCAACAGTATATTTGCTAGGTTTACGTGAGATTTCATATTTAGTTAGGATAAATGGAGCCAGGTTTGATAAATGGAGCCTGTCCACCCACTTCACTCAAGACAGTCGAGCCCCCATTCCTCGAGCCTGGGCTAATGACTACTTCTGTGTCCTGTACAACACTCCTGAACCATTTCACCTTCCTTCTTTAATTGATATTTATCAACAGTATATTTGCTAGATTTACGTGAGATTTCATATTTAGTTAGGATAAATGGAGCCAGGTTTGATAAATGGAGCCTGTCCACCCACTTCACTCAAGACAGTCGAGCCCCCATTCCTCGAGCCTGGGCTAATGACTACTTCTGTGTCCTGTACAACACTCCTGAACCATTTCACCTTCCTTCCTGCCAAGCCACATTCTATCAGGAAGGTTTTCTGCATAGCCTGTAAGCCTCATTCTTAATCTACTGCAGGAACCAAACATCCAGAACATTCTCAGATAACCCTGATGGCCCTTGCTCCCAAGCCAGATGGTAGAAACTATCCTGGATAGGTGCTAGAGCCTCATTTCTTTCATCACCTCCCACAACTCAGCAATCTATGCACTACTAATAATAACCTAATAATTTCCTCTCAATAACTCATCCACCAGAATCCATCTGCAGGAAAAGCACTTTAGTGAGAGGAAGAGTCTATTTTCTTTAAGGGTATGGCTCCTGGTAGGATGACCATGCTCCAGTGGATGGTCAAACACTCATGAGTATATAGGCAGCACAAACTGGATTGAATGGGTTCTTTTATAAAAGTAGACATCAGGTTGGTGGGTGGATCTGGGAAATAGTGGATGAATACAGTGTATGTGTGTATGAAATTTTCAAAGAATAAAAATGTATTTTAAAAGGAAAGGAAAGCACTCTGTATTGTAGACATACCATTTTTCTACAGTAATTAGTAACTTCATCCGCTTTCCTGTTCCAGGTGAGAGATATGGATCTAGTTTCAGTTTTCTACATTGAATAACCAGGTTTTGCAGCACTGTTTGTTGAAGAGGCTTTTCTCCAATGTATGTGTTTGCCAGTTTCGTCAAGGATTGGGCGGCTATAGCTACATAAGCTTATTTCTGTATCCTCAATCCTACTTTATTGGTCTATGTATCCATTTCTGTGTCAATACCATACTGTTTTGTTATTATAGCCCTCTGTATGAGCCAAGATCAGGCATTGTGAAACCTTCATCATTGTACTTCCTGGTGCTTTGCCTGTTCAGGGTCTCAGTAATTCTACATAAATCTTAGGGTTGTACCCTGTCTCAAAAAACAAAAAAAAATCAATTTTAAGATTGCTCTCTCTAGTTTGTGAATAACGCCATTGAGATTTTTTTTTGGTGGGGATTACATTGAATCTATAGATTTCTATATGTGAAAATTATCATTTTCACAGTATGACTTCTGCTAATCCATATGCATGGATGGTCTTTCCATCTTTTTAATAAATAGGTTAATGGACTGAACAAACAGTTCTCAAAGGGAGGAAAAAATGCTCAATAAATATTTTAAAAAGTGTACAACATCATTAGACAACACGGAAATGCAAATTTAAAATGACATTGAGAGAGATTCTAGTTTACTCCACTCTGAATGGCTATTATGAAGAAAACAGATATAGGGGCCTGGGAGATGGCTCAATGGGTAAAATACCTGCTGTGCAAGCATGAGGACCTGAATTTAAATCCCTAGCACCTATGTGAGAAGCCAGGCACACTCATGGACACCTGTAACTCTAGCACTGGGAAAATAGAGACAGGCAGATCTGCACAGCTCATTGAACTCTGGGTTCAGTGACAGACTGTGCCTCAAAATATACTATGTAAGCTGAGAGTGGTGGCACCAAAGGAATGCCTATAGTCCCAGCACTTGGGAGGCAGAGGCAGGTAGAGCTCTGAGATCGAGGCTAGCCAGGTTAATATAGTGAGTTCCAGGTCAGCTGAGGCTACAGGAAGACCAAGTCTCAAAAAGACTGAAAAAAAAAAAACCAAAACATGTTGAGCACACCCACATGCACACACGTGCGCACCCTCACTGGTAATACACACACACACACACACACACACACACACACACGCACACTGTGGTGGTTTGAATGCTAAATGTCCCCCATGGTCTCATTGCATTTGAACACTTTGTCCCCAGCTGCTGGCATGGTCTGAAAAGTTTATGGAATCTTTAGGAGATGGGGCCTTGCTGAAGGAAGTAAGTCACTGGGGTGGGCTTTTAGATTTTATGGCCTGGCTCACTTCCTTCTCTCTCTGCTTCCTGCTCCTGTCATCATGTTTTCCCCATCTGTTTCCTTGCCTTCTCCAGCATGATGGACTCTAGTCTTCTGGAGCCATAAGTCAAAAGAAGCCCTTTTCTCCTCTAAGCTGTTTCAGTCCTGATAGTTTATCACTGCTGCAGAAAAGCAACTAATACACACAC
>NW_008355723.1:603959-616740 GCF_000622305.1 Nannospalax galili
CAGGGATGTGGGAAGAGGAATCCCTTATATACTGCTGATGGGAATATAAACTGGTGCAGACATTATAGGAAACAATATGGAGGCATCTGAAAAATAAAAAAATAAAAAAGAATTACCATATGACCCAACTACACCACTTGTGGTTTGAATGAGAATGTCCCCAATAGGCTCCAAGTGTTTGGACATTTTGTCTCCAGTTGTTGACGTTGTTTGGAGAGACTGGCCCTACTGGAGGAAGCAGATCACTGGGGGTGAGCTTTGAAAGTTCTTAAGCCTTGCCAGATTTCCAGTCACTCTGTTTCCTGTGCCTGCTTGAAGGTGTGATCCCTCAGCTTTCTGCTCTGTCCACCTCTGCCACCATGCCTTCCCTGCCATTATGGACTCTAACCCTCTGGAATCGCAAACCAAACAAACTCTTCCTTTTATAAGTTGCTTTGGTCAGTGTTTTATCACAGCAACAGAAAAGTAATTAATATACACCTTCCTAGGTATTTAAGTCAGCACACCACAGAGATACCTGCTCATCTGTCATTACTGTTACACTATTCATTATACCAAGATGTACAGCCAGCCCAGATGTCCATATACATGATGGAATTTTAACTAGAAAGCATTAGGTGTAAATGTAAAGGAAAGTAAGATAGACTGAGTGTTGTGGTACGAATGTGAAATAATCCCCCACAGTGTCGTTATTTTTGAAACTTGGTCCTCCACTGGTGGTGCTGCTTGGGAAGGTTGTGGAACCTTTAGGAGGCAGAGCCTCACTGGAGAAAGTTGGTCACTGGGGGCAGGCCTTGGAGCTTTATAGCCCGATCCCACTTCCTGTTGATTTCTCTACTTCATGAGAAATGAGTGTGGATGCAATGTGGCCAGCTGACCTCTTGCTCCCACCATGCCTTTCCCACCTTCTGACATGTTTTCCTTGCCATGATGGAATGATTCCCTTCCTCCCTTAAATTGCTTCCTGTCAGGTATTTGGTCACAACAATGAGAAAAGTAACCAAAACAGAACATTAGTATCAAGATGTGGGGCCACTGCTGTGCTGAACATGACCATGTGGTTCTTTGGCTTTAGGAACTGGTTTGTGGAAGGAATGTGGAAGAGTTTGTAACTTTAGGCTAGAAAAGCCCTCAAGTGCTATAATCAAAGCTTAATGGGCCATTCTGAGGCAAGTTTGGAATACCAGAAGGCTATGAGAGATGCACACTGAGATGGCCCGACTCATGAAGTTTCAAAGTGAAACAAGGACTCTATGGGAACTGGGCTAGAGGCCATTCAGGTTATATTCTAGAAAACAATTTGGCTGTATTCTGTCCATGTCCTGAGAACTTGAGTAAAGCTGTATCTAAAAGTAATGGACTAATGTGTTTGACAGAGAAAATTTGAAGGTAGGATAAGCATTCAGGCTGTGGTATGATTACTGCTCATAGTGAGAGAGAGCAAAAAGATAAGAAAAGTGTGAAATTTAGTGAGGAAAGTTGTGTAAGGAAGTTTAAAATAATGGACAAGGAGATGCAGGTGACAAAGCACCTGTAATTGTTAAAGAGAAACCTTACTCTTTTCACTGAGACAATAGAAAAGGTTCCCTGAAAGAAAGATCCCAACCATTAAAGTTATAAGAATAAAAACTCATAAGGACAAAAATTTATGTGAAAAGAAAAAGCTTGAACTGAAAATTCCATAAAAGGGGTTCTGTGCTCCAAAACAACTTTTTAGAAAAGTTATTTTCAGATTTGGCCACCAAGACATACACAGAAGCCACTTCAGCTTTGGTCCAAGGGGACCAGACTTCATCTCAAGCTGGGAGCAGAAGTTGACAGCATCATCCATGTGCTACTGGTGTGTCAGGCATGAGAGAAGTGAGATTGAGGGGACATGGAGTCTTATTCCACTGTTCCAGAGTTGGTGAGGACAGGTAATGTGTGGCAGGGTCAGAGTCCCTGATAGGAATCATTAAGAGGCCACTGCATAAAGCTGTAAAAGTGAAGCCTAAGTTTCAGTGAAGACCTCAGGATGGACATGACGGAATCATGGGACATCTGTCAAAGAAACTGCAATGAGGAGTGGAACTGGCTTAAGAGAAAAGCCGTGTGTGCTGCAGGCAGCAGAGCTGGAAAGGCAGGGATACCTAAGCCATTGGGAGCCCAGATGATTCCATTCTGAGTTCCAGATGCTAGACACGAAACTGCAGGATTTAGTGTTATCCCTAAATCAGCTTTGCTTTAGTGTGATACTTTCTTGCTATGCCTCCATCCCAACCTTTTGAAACTGCAGGATTTAGTGTTATCCCTACTGTGCTTCAGCTTTGCTTTAGTGTGATACTTTCTTGCTATGCCTCCATCCCAACCTTTTGGAATAGAAATGCATGCTTGGTGCCATTGTATGCTGGAAAAATGTCATTTACTTTTCATTTTAGAGGGGTCACAGTTAAGAGATTAGTTTGAGTCTCAGAAGAGACTTTGGACTTTTGATCAGTATTGGAACTGCTAAAGACTATGGGAACCTCTGAAGTTGGATTGAATGTGTTCTGCATCACAAAATGACCATGAGTCTATAGGGGCCAGGGAAAGAATATGGTTTGAATGTGAAATGTCCCCCAGAAGCTCATGTGTTTGTTTGAACACTTGGTCTCCAACTGGGGAGCTGTTTGGGAAGGTTGTGGAGCCTTTAGGAAGCAGAACTTTGCTGTAGGAAGTAAGTTACTGGGTGCAGGCCTTTACGCTTTATACACCACCCCATTTCCTGGTCACTCTTTGCTTCTTATGTATGGATATAACGTGACCAGCTGGCCTTCTGCTTCTGCACCATGCTTTCCCCATCTGCTGCCGTGCCTTCCCTGCCATGATGGATTGATTCCCAGAACTGTAAGCCAGAATAAGCCTTTCCTTCCTGTATTAATCACTTTTCTGTTGCTGTGATAGAAACACCGACCAAAGCAATTTATAGAAGGAAGAGTTTATTTGAGCTTACGGTTCCAGGGGAATTACAGTCCGTCATGGCAGGGAGGCATGGTGGCAGAGGTGGCTGGAGCAGGAGCAGCAGAAGTGAAGCTCTCACATATCACGGAGGCACAGGAAGCAAGAGAGCAACTGGAGATCTGGCAAGGCTTAAGAACTCTCTAAGCCCACCCCCAGTGATGTGCTTCCTCCAGGATAGCCACACCTTCTAAAACCTCCCAAAACAGCACCATCATGTGGGGACAAAATGGGGGACATTTTCATTCAAACCATCATACTTCCTTAAATTGCTTCCTTGTCAGG
This sequence comes from Nannospalax galili, assembly GCF_000622305.1. Taxonomy (NCBI): domain Eukaryota; kingdom Metazoa; phylum Chordata; class Mammalia; order Rodentia; family Spalacidae; genus Nannospalax; species Nannospalax galili. Next base: position 607,221 of record NW_008355723.1, read on the forward strand.
TATTTTATCACAGCAATGAGAAAAGTAACTAAAACACTCAGAAAGACAAATATCACACTTTCTCTCATATGTGGAATCTAGATTAAGAATGTATGTGAGTGTGTGTTTGTGTGTGTGTGTGTGTGTGTGTGTGTGTGTGTGTGACAGCAGAAAGAGGACTATGAGAGGGAAGAGAGAAGTCTGTCTACAGGGAGAAACAAGAGGATAATGGACTATTTTAAGATGGACTACTGGGGGAGAAGAAAGGGATCAGCAAGAAGCTGGGGGGAGGACAGAGGAGGACAAAAGGAGGGAAAGTCAAGAAAGAATGAAATATAACACTATATATCTGTGAAAATGCTGTAATGAAACCTATTACTCTGTATGCTAACTAAAAAATTAATAAAAGTGAAAAATTTAAAAATAATAATCTAAGGACTGGAGAGATGGCTCAGTGGTTAAGAGTACTATCTGCTCTTGCAGAGGACCTGGGTTTGGCTCCCAGCACCTACATGGCAGCTAACAACCATCTATAAGTCTAGTTCCAGAGGCTCTGACTCCTTCTTCTGACCTCCGCAGGCACTGCACATGTGGGTGTGCTTACAAACATGTAGGCAAAACACTCATATACATAAGCTAAAAAAAAATCAAAACTTTAAAAATAAAAATTAGGAATTTCAAAAAGAGATCTGTATTGTATTCCTCATAAGGCATCCTATAAGCATTTCATGTGTACAACCTTATTCATCCTTCACTGGCAACATATCAATATTATAATTTCCAATTTGGAAATAAGAAGACTGGGGTGTAGAGAAATTAAGCAAATTCGAGTCATATAGACACCCACAGAAGCTAACATGGAAAATCCAGACAGGCCTCCACAGAGCAGGCCTTTTCTGTGAGTTACCATCTCATTACAGATCTTCCTCATGTTCTTCCTTTGAGGATGAGACCAGGGCACCTCACATTTACATCAGCAGCAGGCCACTGCTGAACTTGTTTGGCTGGAACCCAAGAAATTCTGACTGGAGAAGGGGAAGGAAGATGTGCATTTGGAACAGGCTCCTGTTCCCCACCATCACTGCCACCAGGTGATTCTGGCTCTAAAACTGTTCAAACTACACTAAAAGACATCGCACTGGGCACAGAGAGGCTCTGCCATTAGCGGAGAGGTTTCATGAATAATTTTTGCTTCCTCATTAGCCATGATTCATGTTGGCTTTGAGGAAAAAGCCAAAACAAAACAAAACAAAAGGCAGAGAGCTACCGTTTAATGGCTACAGAGTTTCAGTTTGGATGATGAAAAAGTAAGCGAGCTGAAAATGGTGGCTCATGCCTGCAAGTCCAACACTGAGGAGGCTGAAGCAGGAGGATTGCTGTGAATTTGAGTCTAGCTGTGCTACAGAGAAAGTTACAGGCCACTCTGGGCTACAGTGTGAGACGTTATCTCAAAATGAAGGAAGGAAAGAAGAGAAGGAGGGAGGCTGGGAGGGAGGGAGGGAGGGACCAAAGGTAAGGGAGGTAGATGGTGGTACTGGCTGCACAATATGAATACACTCATGCCATTGAATTGTACATTTTTAAATGGTTAAAATGACCCATTTATGTCACACATATTTACCACAGTTGAAAAAAAGGGGCAGGTGCTAAACTTTTAGTTACACTGAGGAAGGTAGCTCTGATGAACTGGAAAGAGAAAATTTCACCCTAAGAGGTCCTTTGAGAAAGACACTACATAAGACATCACTGGCCCCTGGGTGGGATCTCTCTTTCTGAGCATATTCAAATTGAGAGTCTGGGGTCTGTGCTCTGTAAGAGCTTCCAAGACCCCTGCTTGCTTACAGGAGTATTAAATAAATCCATGCTGTGTCCCTGACATAAGTCATCAGTGTCCACGAACATAAAGAGGGAAGAGAAGAGTCTGAAGGATGCTGGGAAAAGAGCTCTCTCAGGGACCTAGAAAACCAGCATTTCCCGTGGGTATCAGCTGGCCCACTCCATGTGCCTTTCCCACCTCAGCTCAACTGTCATCTCCTCAGAAGCACTTGGCCTGCTGGGAAGCAGCCTCTCTGCACCACCCATGACTTTCTGCAGCATTACCCTGCCAGCTTGTCTCCCTAGCACGTGCCATCACTAGAAGTCATTAGTTTTTGCATATTTGTTTCTTGCTTCTCTTGACTAGAACTGGAACTTCCTGAGAGCTGGTTTTGTTCTCTTCTATATTCCCAACGCCTTCCCTGGGCAACAGTAAGGCCTCAATGATTATTAACAACAAACAAATAAACCAGCTCTTTTGTTTCATTTTGTATAATAGCTCCTTTCTACCTCACAAGGTGACTTGTAAGAAAGCTCAGCTGAGACTGAGTGTGCCAAGGTACTTGGTGAAAGGAAAGAGGAAAGAGGCCACATATGCAATAGGGTCACTGTGTTTGAGGCAGTGCATTTTGCAAATTCCCAGGTGCCTCAGAGGCCTCCTTCTGTGGCCTCCCACTGTGTTGTACCCTCTCTTCACTTCTTAAGTTTTCTAGATAGAGAGCCTTATCTAAAGACAATGGTGCTCTCTACCTGCAGACCATCCGAACAGAACAAAACCAAACTAATACAAAGGGAGGTCTCTCAAGAAGTTTTCTCAATGTGGGGCTTATAAAGTTAGGGATCTGAGGGCAAACCTAGGGAGGATCATTAAGGTGCTCCCTGCCCTGGGTCAGCCGAGTGCAACAAGCATGAACTGAGTCTGCAATATATAATAGGTTCTGGGGTGGGGGGTGGGGGCGGGTGAGAACTGAGCCTGTCACAGTGGAATAGGAAAGACAAGCCTTACATAGAAAATTCTGATTCAACATAGGGAATCTGATCTAGGAGCTTCAAGGAAGGATATCTAGAATGACCAATGCCTAAGTTGGACTTACAGCACAAAGGCAAGCGGGGTGAGGAACAGTGAGCAGCTAAAAGGGAAGGATGAGATCACCGAGCACTGAAAGCACCAGGATGTACTGCTGAAGTACCTACCCAGCATGCTGTGGGGAGGAGCATGGGACAGAGCAAAGGTCTGGGAGACCATCAGGAGAAGTAGTCAGCGGCCAGTGTTCCACCGGCTATTGCAGACACACATGGATGGAAGCCATGCAGCAGACAAACAGCCCATTCATTGGTCTAGCAGTCCAGAGGGTGAGTAGTTTGGCTGGAAGAGAAGCAGAGGAAACTAAGACAGACCAGATTGCCTAGGCTGCAAGCACAAAAACTCAGGGTTGGGAGGAGCTAGGCGCTGAGAACCAGAGACCAAAGAGAGAAATTCCAGGTAGGTGTGATCTACAGGGGATATGTGGATAATTCTGAATCACCTGGGGGGTTGTGCACAAAGCAGGCTCGCATTGGATGGTGCAGCTTCCTCAAGAGCCCAGCAGTCAGGTACCAGGAGAAAGGAGAACCAGCAGGGCACCCTGTGGTGTGGAACCTCTGAATCCCAGGGGGAGATGGCAGAAATGAAGGGAAAGAAAATTAAGGTCTTGGTGCTTTTCATAAAATACTCATGACCCCCAACTTACAAGATGCGATATGATTCAAAAGATGAAAAGCTGGAAAACTGGAAAGAGGTAGAAACAGAGACAGAGCTAGGCTAGCACATCGACCTGAGATGAAGCAAGTGCCAGAAAGAGTCTCCTTTATCTTCTTCCTAGCTTTCTGCTGGAGCTGCCTCAATTCCAGAGAAAAGGAACAAATTAGTACATTTGTAGACAGAAAAATATTTCAGACCCCTCCACCTCAATGTCTTAATCAGCTCCTCCAGCTTCGATGTGAACCTGAAGGTACCTGTCTCATCAGCACACACCTGCTCCCCACTTCCCCACAGCCTCCAACTCTTCCACATTTTTGACACTGGGACGGTCTTGTCAAGGTTGAACTCAGCAAGTGGCTTTAACAGGTCAATAGCACATTAGTGGTCGCCCCTAGGGTGTGATGAATTTGGGACATAAAGGGTAAATAATTAGGATCAATCTCAATCTTCATGTTTCTACATTGTAAAACCCAGGCAAATAGTTCAGCCGGCCCCATCTACAGTGCATCTTCAAAAGCGTGACCTTCCCCTGGGTCACCTCAGTGACCTCAAGAAGGGGCATTCTCCACCTCCTTTCTTCTTGTTTCTATTTGCCCCAGGTATCTTATCTTATAAACTCCTGGTTTATTCTTCTTTTCCACAGTATCCTGGTCCTTGTTCAGCAGTCAGCTAGGAATGAAGTCCTGTGGAAGGGACGGGTACAAAAAAGCTGGAAATGAGGTATATTCTAGCCATAGGGGAATAAAGTAAAACAGCAGATTCATTCATTCCCGGGGAAAACAGGCTTCATTGTTTTCACAACTTGAGTCTAGATAAATTTACCTGGAAAGGTTTCTAAAGCTTATTATTTCATTTAAATTTTTACATGTCTATTTAATTTTTATTTTCACAGTGTGGGGATCAAACTAACAGCTTTCTACATGAAAAGCACTCGGCCAGTGCACTGAGACACATCCCCAGGCCATACTGTCACGTTCTTTAAAATAAAAATAGACTGAGCAACAAAATAGTGTACGAACCCATTAATACAAAGCAAAATAAGAAGAAACAAAAGCATATCTTTAAGTGCAGGTAGACATAACAATATAAATGCATAGACAAAATGGAAAAAGAGTTACCACCCTTGAAAAGGGCACTAGGATTAGGTGAAGATTAATGGGAGACTGCTACTCTATCTGTAGTATTTATACTCTTTACAAATAAGAGAGTATCCATGTATTCTATGTGATTACAAATAAATCAAGAATACAATTTTTTTTTAAACCTGAAATTCTTATCTGAGCTGTTTTTCATCCTGTAGAACTTGGCTTTAATGGGTTAAATAAAACCAGGAAACCAGTAAAACTATTTCCCACTTCAGAAAGCATTTGTTTATCCTTTTTATCTCAAGTTGGGCCAACAATGCTAATGATTGCAAATAGCAGGGCCACTCCTGCACCATCCCATCCCCTCCCACACACAGCTTCAACTATCACCTCCATGGATGACTCCCAAATGCCTCTTTCCAGAAACAGTCTCTCCCTTGCACCACAGTCCTGACTTTCCAACCTCCTGCTGGCCAGAGCCAACAGAACCAGCACAGAGGCAGACCTCTGTCCTTGCCTCACTACTTCTGCTTCTCCCCCTAACTTCTTCCTGCCTATTATGGGACCTTTTCCCTCCAGAATCCCAAATGGATACTTCTTATTCTTATTGAATTTCTATGTATTTCATACAGAAAATCATCTTTATACTCCTTTCCTCTTTGGTACCCTCCCACGACCCTACTGGAGTTCACACTGGAGTCATTTGTGTTAAGTCCTATCATGTAAAGTTAGTGTCCCCAGATGTCCCTCACTGCAAATTCATCCACTGGGATCTAGTCAGCCTATCTGAGTCCCTCCCTTGAAGAAGATCAGCTCTTCACCCAGCAGTAATCAGCTGTCAATAATTCTTTGACTAAGATTGGGGCTTGCTGTTCATTTCCACAGTTCTGTGCTGGGTTTTTGTCTGCTTAAGTTTGCATGGGTCTTGTGCATGCTGACACCATTGCTGTAGGTTTGTATGAGAAGGGTCCTAGGTGCCTGTGACTATTTCCATATGGCATTGACCCTCTTTTTATCCATATCCCTATCCCCGAATATTTTGTTAGCCGTAACCCTCTGGTGGTCTTTCTAAAAGGTTCTCCCTATTGTTAGCTCCCTTCTGTTGTTGTTGACCCCACCCCAGTACACATTCTTTTTATACTAGGGCAGGGTTTATTAACTTTCCCATTCAAGACCCCTTTTTGCCTAAGAAATCTTTATGTGCTCTCAGGTACATAAGTATAAAAACAGGTATATAAATCAAACACTGACAATAAATCATGAGATGTATGTTAGAGCAATTCTTTGGTATACATACAATTTTATCCCTTATTAAAGATGAAACCAAATATCTACACTAATGAGCTAGGTGTCTATGTTTATTTTTGCGGAAGGAATTCAATGTCTGAGAATTTGATACTGCAGGATACAGAGCATCCTAGCACTAGTCAGAGTTCATCCATGTTTCAATATTATAATCATTAATACTGAGACTGCCATTCTACATACATACATAGCTACTACAGAATGGCAGAAGTATTTTTAGGGCCATTTGAGAAACTTTTGGAATATTACTGTCTAGATGTCGAGGCAAAATCAATTTAACATTTTGGAATATTACTGTCTAGATTTAACTTTGGAATATTACTGTCTAGATGTCGAGGCAAAATCAATTTAACATTTTTAATGAAACTCATTAACTCAAATAGCAATATTCAAAATCAAACACTGTCATGCAACAGAATCTAAAGATAGGTTGATTTGACATTTACATACTGAGGAATGACAGTAAGAAAAGAGTAAAACTTTTTTTTCTGTGATTAGACAGTAATATTTCTATAAAAGCAGTGAACTTTGTATGTACAGTAAAAACACTGTAATTCATAACACACACTAGTCTCAAGTTTGAGTTCAGGTCCTGCACACAGCATTCACTGATAATGTGTGGTGTGAAAAATGTACATGTTGTGTGCTCAGGACCAAGGCTGTGGTGAGGGTGTATGGGGCACCAGACAACACGGGTGAGCACTATCAGAGACATCTCAGATTCACTGTGAATCTGATTTAGAATTAACTGGCCATTGTTGAGTGGTCAGAAACCTTTTACCGTGGTCACATTTCCAGCAACTCTCACATTCAGTTACATGGGGTCACAATTCAGTTTAAGAAGTTATAGACCAGTTGAACAACCTTCAAGTGCTCTCCTTCTTCTTGACTGCTAGATTCACCTACTAAATGTCTTACTGGATGAAAGACCAAAGTTCCAGCCCACTGAGGTCATGTCAAGCCTTCATTCTACCACATATTTTATGAGCTATCTCTCCAGCTTTGAGTCACATTTGGGAAACACATCTTTATGCCTTGTCCAAGTATTTGATTAAAATGATAGTGAGCCAAGAACAAGGTTCTGGATACAGGCAACCTGCAGCTTTTCATGAGAGCAAAGAAAATGACAGGGTGGGGGGTGTGTGTGTGCTGTGGTGGCTTGAGTGAGAAATGTTCCCTATAGGCTCAGTATTAGAACACTTGGTCCCCAGCTGGTGGCGCTGTTCTGGGAGGTTATGGAATCTTTAGGAAGTACATCACTGGGGGTGAGCTTTGAGGTTTGATCTTCTGCTCCCCGACCCGTTTCCTGCATGCAGATGAAATGTGATCTCTCTGCTTCTTGACTGCCAGGCAGCCTCACATTCCTTCTGCCATGCTTCTCCCATGATGATGAATTGTATCCCCTCAGAAACTGTACATTAAAATAAACCCCTTTCTCCCAAAAGTTGCTTTTTGTCAAGAGTATTCTAACACAGACATAGAAAATTAATACAGGTGTAACAGCCCCATAAGACTATAAAATGTAGTCTGTTGAAAGACTCACCTTTCCAGTTTCACTGGTCAATTATCTAGTCATAGAACCACCCTAGGAAGGCAGGTTCACCTTAAGTTATGCTAAATAGATGGACAGAATACCTACTGCATTAATGAGATAGCAAAGTTTTCCTGCCTGGAATCCTGCCTCCTAGCACAGAACTTCTGGACAAGCCACATTCTGTAAGTCTGCCTGCTTTTCTGAATGCTTCAGAAAAGTGTAATCTTTCCTTTTCTTCTCCATAACCCTTTCCTAAACATGCTTTAAGGCTTTGGGCTGCCTCTAGCATCTTGTATTTCTTTACTTTCTCTAAAGCTTCCTTCTCCCAGCCATCTGGCTGCCAGTCAGCCTTGTGTCTGACCTCCATGCAGGCTCCAAACCTGCCTGGCTTCATGGCTTTCTTTCCTTCTTCCCACCATTCACCTCCTCAAGGCAGCTGCCAAGATTACCAGCTTGCTTGCCCTTCTGAGGACTTTTCTTTAAAATTCTAATAAAATTGTAAAAGCTTAAATCTTGTGCCAAGAACTTTACCTTTTGGACTTTACCTTTAAAAAGCTCCCATCTCCTCCCAGTTAGAGCGGCACACCCTAAATCAGCTCAGAGAGTGCTGCCCCTGGCCAGCTAATAGATTTGGCTGATTCAGAACTTTTTGAGTGTCAGTGGTCCTTCCTGGTGGTCCCAAACTCCATAACACGGATGCTATTTATTTCTACCTTACAACAACCCCTGGTAAGAGGTCTTACTACTCCAATTTTAGAGATTTTGAAAAATTTTTTAGGTTTTTTTAAAATTATTCATTTAATAATCATAACATTAGAAAAGGCATTTAATTACAACAGCATTGACATATTCAATAACAATTTCCAGAGCTAAGATGTATCTCTTTCAAAATTGGCTGTAAATTTTTAGGTTTATAGTTGAATTAATAGTTATACAATATTGTACTCCGTATAAACCCTAAAAGACATAAAATTAAATGAGGTTTTAAACTTTAAAAAAGATCTCCATTTCATTATTAAAATACAGTTTTATACAGAAAAGTTCATTTTCAATACAATTAACACTAAGGTGCACATGCAGTTCTAATCTCTATATATCTGATTATTACCAGTCACAGTTGGTTACTTTCTGAGCTCCTTGGCATCTGAGCATGGATATAAAGTCATCAGGTAGATTTCAACGGTAATGTTTTTCACATCTACTAATTATTAAGGAGCAAATTTTTATGCTTTGAAGAATTATTTTTTTTCTTTTTTTAAAAATTTATTTATACACCCACTTCCCAGATAGCACCCTCCCATAGCCTCCCCCCTCCCACCTTAGAGCCCTTATACTCTGATATCCCTGCTACTGTCTGCTGTGTTGTTGGCACCCCCAGCCATTCCCCACTACTTGCCCTTCTGGTGAATCTAGTCAGCCTATCTAGAGGTCTTTGTTTTAGGAGGGTCAGCTGTTCCTCATCTAGCGGTAATCAGTTGTCTATATTCCTTTGGATAAAATTGGGGTCTGCTGTTCATTTTCCCAGTTCTATGCTGAGTTACTATCTAGGAATCCCTTTGGCCACCCCGGCCAACAGCTCAAAAGAAGGTATCGCTTGTCTGGCATTGTTGCTTGTTATGTAGCCTTTTGCTATACACATGGACTCTTATGAAATTACGTTGGCCCATTTAATCTTTTGTTATACTTTCCTTTGGGGTGTTTAGGGCCATACAGCTGGTCCAGATAAACCGATTTATTTTTACTCTTAAGGTCATTTGAGGATCTGTTCCTCAGGGGTCACATGGGCTTGGGAGGAGCCCCTGGCTCCTTTCTTTTACTAGTTCTGCTTATGTGAAGATAAGTCAAAGGTCCTGCTCGACCACGGTTGGCTTCGCTTGGAAGCATGGAGGAAATGATTCCTCTGTGTTGACCCTCCTCTTTATAGACTGGACACTGGTTCAAGTCCATCTGGTGGGGTCCTCGGTATCCTTGATCAAGAGGACAGGTGACCTACCACCATTATAGGGCATTTTGAGAGATGCTCATAGTCCCCTGGAACTAGTCGACCTAGGAGGGCAAGGA
>NW_008355723.1:617935-619134 GCF_000622305.1 Nannospalax galili
CCCATTCTGTGGGTTTTCTGTTTGTTTCCTTGGTTGTCTCCTTTGATGTACAGAAGCTTTTTAGTTTAATGAGGTCCCACCTTTTAATTCTTGCCCTTGTTTCTTGGGCTATTGGTGTCCGGTTTAGAAAGTCCTTTCCTACACCTATATCTTGTAGGCTTTTCCCAATGTTTTCTTCTAAGAGTTTTAGAGTTTCGGGTTTTACATTGAGGTCTTTGAGCCATTTGGAATTTCCTTTTGTGCAGGGTGAAAGATAGGGGTTTAGTTTCATTTTTCTACAAGTGGAGATCCAGTTTTGCCAGCACCATTTGCTAAACATGCTGTCTTTCCTCCAGTTAATGTTCTTGGCCCTTTTGTCAAATATCAGGTCGCTGAAATTGCATATTTTCATGTTTGGGTATTCAATCATTTTCTATTGATCTAGGTGTCTATTTTGTGCCAGTACTATACTGCTATTATGACTATAGCTCTGTAATATAGTGTGAAATCTCGTATCATAATCCCTTCAGCATTGCTCTTTGTACTCAGGGTTGCTTTGGCTACCCAAGGTCTTTTACAGTTCCATATGAATTTTAGGATTTTTTTTTCTAATTCTGTGAAGAATGTTACCGATATTTTGATTAGCATTGCATTGACTCTATAAGCGGCTTTGGTAGGATGGTCATTTTCAAATGTTGATTCTTCCAATCCATGGGCAGTCCTTCCCTCCTCTGGTGTCTTCCTCAATGTCTTTCTTTAAAGATTTAAATGTTTCATTGTAGATGTCTTTAATGTCTTTGGTCATGTTTATTCCAAGATATTTTATTTCTTTGGAGCTATTGTGAAAGGGTGTGTTTCCATGTGCTCTTTCTCTGGTTGCTTGTTATTGGTATACAGAAAGGCTATAGACTTTTGTAAGTTAATTTTGTATCCTGCCACTTTACTGAACGTGTTAATAATTTCTAGGAGTTTTCTAGTTGAATTTTGGGGATCTCATATGCATAATATCATTTGTCTGCAAATAGGGATAACTTGTGTGCTGGATAGCTTTATTGTCAACGTGACACACCTGGGTTGAGGGAGCCTCAACTGGGGAATTGCCTCTATTGGACTGGCCTGTGGCCATGTTTGAAGGGCATCTTCTTGATGAGTGATGTGGGAAGGCCCAGCCCACTGTGGGTGGTGCCACCCCTGGGCAGGTGGGCCTGTGTTGCATAAGA
>NW_008355723.1:619182-626069 GCF_000622305.1 Nannospalax galili
ATGACATTTATTGACTTACGTATATTGAACCATCCCTGCATCTCTGGGATAAAGCCGACTTGATAATGGTGGATGATCTTTTTTATGTGTGTCTGTATGTGGTTTGCAAGAAATTGAGGTCAAGAATTGCAAAATAAATTTTGAAAAGTCTCAAAGTTGTGAAGTGTTAGCTTTGGTAGAGCCCATCTATGGATTTCAGAGCTTGAGGTATTTATGTCACATGGTTGGAGACTTTCATAGATACCTTTCTTGTAAAAAATAAAGCATACATCTCCTAATCTTCACTGATGAACTGCCACATCCCAGGGCTGGTCCTACCTTTGTAACAACAGACCACACCATGTGTTAAACACCAAAGTAAATTTCATGCATTCTACCTCATTTAATCCTCACTACAACCTTATAAGGTAGATATTATAATTATGTCCATTTTACTGATTCAGAAACTGCCACATAGAGATTTAAACTAGTTTAATTTGGAAATTAGAAGTTACCTCAAAATATTTTCTATTAAAACTAGCTTCATCAGGGCCAGTAAACTGCAAAACTAGATCAGACCCAGGCCTGACTAACTAGAGAGATGCTTAGGAGGCAGAACACATTTGTACCATCAAGCAACATATGTTTATTGAGTACCTTTGTTTTGGGCTCCATCTTGCACAAGCACTGAGGAAACCACAGTGAACAGCCAACAAGAAATCTCTGCCTTGTCTTCACAGAGCACACACTTTACAGGCAAAGACAAACATTAGGATAGAGGCAACATGATGTATTGAGGACTCAGATGTCCTCAGTGCTAAGAAACCATGGCCTTGGTGGGAATGAAGGTGCAGTCTCAGCAAATGAGTTGATCAAGGCTGCCTTCGTTACAGCAGAGCTCTCAGGAGAAGGTTTGGGGAGGGCTGAGCTCAGTTTGGGATACAAGTTCTAGGGAGATGCCTGGCAGACAGCTCAGTCCAATCTCTGGAGCCCAGGATTGAGGCAGGGGCTTCTAAGAGGTTTAGAATTATCATGTAAAGGCAGCTTCCTGGAGTTGAGGAACTCTAACACACATATGTGAGTTAAACAATAAAAAAGAAGGTCACCTTGCCCCCAACCCCCGCCCCCAGCCAACTAATACTCCCTTATGAACAAGCTTTCTAAGGATCATTGCACCTCTTCCCCAGGAGGAAGACCTTTCGATTAAGCCATACCCTGCCTCCTCTCCACCCTATTTTTTTTTTATCACAAAACCCCAGGACAGACCTCCCTCTCCATTTAACACCTGGCTAAAACTAACATCTTTGGTAAGGACACTGAAATTTTCAGGTGTGTGTACCCTGACTCCCTAACTGGATGGAAAGAGGACTGAAGGAAAATCTGTATATAGAATGAGAAATTCAGGTGGGTGGGTTCTGACCTCCAGCGGTGTAGCGGCAGACCGCCAGAGAGTGCTGGGCTCTGGTCTCCCTCTAGCATAGGGGCTGAGAACACAGGAGACTGCCTGATAGTGCCCTTATCCTGCCTCCACGTGCCTTTGAGAGGGAACTGACACTGATTCTAACCATCCCAACAGTTATCAAAATACCTGAAAGAAAAATGAGGAGGAACCCAATAGAGGGATGCCTTTGGAAGCCCTTATCAAGAAATTCCAATGGACTCTCATATGAACATTTGAAAATTGCCGTGTTCTGACTTTTTTCTAGCTCCCTGTCTAGAATTTGTAATGCTAATTACTCTTGCCTTTACTTCTCCTTCACATCTCCCATTCACAATTCAAAGACTTTTCTTCCTCAAGATAAGAGTTATACAGTTTGGGAGTGTTTTAGATAGACCCACTGAAGGAGTACCCCAATTGCCTCACCCTGCGTCCCTGTTCAGCATGGAAGAAGCCAGAGCAGTCTGTGACCTGATTCCCCATCCACAAGTTGGGTAACCTCTTCAGAGGATGGCGTGATAAGAATAGGAGGTAGGAAATGGCCAGGCAGTTAGGGTAAAAAGACCCCAAAGGAAAGTAGCCAGTTTCTTGGCTAAAAGTTACAATATCCTTGGGTCTCTTAGCAACATACTCCGTTCCAAAGGCCAAAAATGTCCAAAGTATTTGAGAGCTTTTATCTAATCCTTAAAAGATTTTAGGGTTACCTCTTCAGAGGGGGGAATGTTAGAGGAGCAAAGAGCCCCATAAAAAAAGAAAAGAAGAAGAAAGAGTACATGAATTTATCAGAAAAAAAGTGATGGAGCAATATGGGAGGAGTTGGAGGGGAGGGAGTAGGCATGGATTTGATCAAAGCACCTTATATGCATGCATGAAATTTTCAATAAATTATTTAAAAAGGGAATTAGAAATTCAGTAAATATCCTCATTACAGAATCAATCAAAATACTCTATTTCAAAGAGTAAAATAGAGTATTTATGGGAAGCTAGTTACTCTAGATGGACCTGCATGGCTTCCTCAATTCCACAGCATCCAACAGCCTGGGCATTCACCCAAGGTTTCCCTTGAGGCTTTGTACTAAGGAGAACTGGTCACAAGCTGAGCAGTCCCTGCCTCTCCTTGGGCAATCTAGTTTTATTTCTCGGAATGTGCTACTTCTGTCCCATTAACCATTTCATTCAGAATTCTTCAAATTGAAAAGAAATTTCTGCAGAAAGGAAAAAAAATTGAGGTGGAAATGCTTACAAAAGAAAACAGCAAGTAGCAGTCTCAGAAGCATCTTTCCCATACATCGTTACAGAGATTAAGTCAAGCCCCTTTGGCAAAACATTATCAAAACTTACACCTCACAAATGATTCCTCTCTTTTTATGCTTTATACTACCCTTCCTAAACAAAAAACAAACAAACAAAAAAAAACTCTGCAGTACAGAGAAAGACACAGCAACTTCTTGCTTCATTAAGAAATCATTATGTGGGGCTGGAGAGATGGCTCAGCAGTTAAGACCACTGGCTGTTCTTGGTGAAGGCCTGGGTTTGATTCCCAACACCCACACAGTGGCTAACAACAGTCTGTAATTCCAGTTCCAGGGGATCCAATGCCCTCTTCTGACCTCTATGGGCATTGCATGACATGCGTGCACTTACATACATGCTGGAAATACACTTATATACATAAAATAATAAATAAAAAATTCTTAAAGAAAGAAATTGCTATGTGCTTTCCTGGCTCAGGTAAGCTCAGGTGGGCAGCAGCTGTGAGGTCATGCTGATTCCGATCTGTAGGCATAATCTCTCTGGTGCCTGAGCTGCAGGAGGGACTCAGAATACCACCAAATAGATGAAGACTGAACGAATAAGAATATTTTCTCATTATAGTTGAAAGAAATAAAGAGAGGGAATGGGAGTGGCACGTGAGCAGCAAGAACGTGAAGGTGGCAGTGAGAGGAAGCCACTCCTCACAGGTTACATTCAGAGTTTCCTCAGCCACTCTACAAAGAAGCCAATACACCGCAGCACAGTTATATTTTAGGGTCAGTTTCTGGGATCTATAGTTGCTGTCATTCAATTTTTTTTTAAAGTTTCATAATAATTTTCTCTTATACGCTCTGGGAACCCTTTTATTTAAATTAGTTTTTTTTTTTTTTAATCTCTGGCCTAAACTAAAACTTCACAGTGAATTTGTTAGTAGATTTTAAGGTGATGCTGTGGCCCAGTGCTCTCTCCAAGTTTGGTTTCCTGCTCTTTAGTGCTTTTTCACTCCAGGAAAGGAGGTCCACACTCCGCTTCTCAAGTACAATATTAATCCATGTCTGGAGGATGGTGCTTAAGCACTAACAGTAAAGTTCTGATTTTGCTTATCTTGTGAGGATCACAAAAAGTTTTGTAAACAAACAAGGAAATATCCTATTTTCATCTCACAGGAAAGCAAATTTAGAGGTTATCCTCAATCAGTCAAAAACTTCACCAGTACAAGCTGCTGTTAAGCAAGCCATGGTGTGCACCTCTTGCTCTGGCCTCCTCCCACAGAAACAATGGCCTCAGCTCAGGACCACATCTAAAGCTGCTGGGCACTCTTAGAAAAGTACAAGAGAGCTCCTGGAATTCAATCTATGCACACTCAGGAGCCTGGGCTAATTTTAATTCTGACCTATGATGATCATGGCTCAAATAGGCTATTTTTACTTAAATTCTAAATAAAATCTAAATGGATTCTAGATTAATATCTCTATATTAGAGACAAATGATAATGAACTACCACAACTGCATAGCTGCCTGGTGAGAACTAGGTTAATGTGCTATACACAGCAGTAGGTCAAATGTGAAAAATGCCAGCACTTTTTTGGCATTTGATTAAATTCAATTCTCAATTTTTAAACGAGAATATGATCCTACTTCCTCAATGTGACTTAAAAACTATTTTAAGCCAAAAGTCAATTATGCTTACTAGCAAATACAAAGGACATTTCTATTAAACTTGGGACTAATACAAGAGATTCATTATTATTCATTATTGTTATTAATATCCTGAAGTCTCCTGAAAAGAGAAATAATCATTTGTGGGCAACACACTTCTTTACTTACAAAGCTGATGACAATCTACTAAAAAATTAAGTTGATTAGGTAAAATATACTAACACATTTCAAGAAGATATGAAGTTCGAGGGGGAACATGTTGGGGACATGATGGAGTCGAAGGACAGAAATACAGGTTGGATAGGATCACATTTCATTGAATACATGTATGAAATTCTTTAAGAATGAGGAAAATTATAATAAAAATAAGAAACAAGAAACATTTCAGAAATATATAATATATTTAATATATTTCAGAAAAAGAGTAAGAAAGATAGGATTTATGTGAAGAATTCTATAAACCTCAACCAATAGATATAAAAATGTTTAAGTAAGTCAAGAAATGTACCAGGATGAGAGAACCAACTATTAGAAGTTTTGAATAAATGTATAAATTTGTTATAATTCTAACCAGAATTTCAATGAATTTCTAAGTTTTTTGACAACTGGCACAAAATTTAATTTGCAAGAATAAACAAGGAGAAATAAGGAAAGTCTGCGTAAGTAGGAAGAAAGGGAATTCTGACTGTGAAATATCAACAGATATGACAAGACCAATGAAAAACTTATTCAAGAATGAAAGCACAAATACCTTAAGCCTACACTGACTTTACAAGATATAATATGTGACTGGGAATCTAGGGTTAGGCAATAAATAATATAGAAAAATTAATAGCTAAGTATTTTTTTTATTTTGTATGTATGTGTTGTACATGTTTATTTGTTTGTGGGTACGTGTGTGTGTGTGTGTGTGTGTGTGTGTGTGTGTGTGTATGTGTGCATATACATGTGGAGACCAGAGGTTAAGCTTGGGTTCCTTTCCTCAGGAACTGTCCCATTTTGTTTTTAACATTGAGTCTCTCATTGGCCTAGAACTTGCCAAGTAGGCTAGGTTGGTGACCAGTGAGCCCCATGGAGCCTCATGTCTCCATCTTCTAAGTACTGGAATTACAAGTGTACACCACCATGCCTGGCTTGTTTTTCATGGGTTCTGGGGATCAAAATCAAGCCCTCATGCTTTTATGGCAAGCTATCGCCCCTGCCCTGGCTAAATGTTTATACAGCAAGTTCTGTGTCAAACTCATACGCATGTATGAAAAGTGATTTCAAATATGCAGTTGAATATATTTGCAATAATAAAAGCAGAAATATAGTTAATCAAAGAAAATAAAGGCCACAAATTTTAGAAACACTAAAAAATAATCGCCAGGGGACAGAGATCTAGCAGTACAAAAGTAAAATTTTCTCTATATTAAAAAATATGGGGGGATTGGAGAGATGGCTCAGTGGTTAAAAGCACTGGTTGCTCTTCCAGAGGACCTGGGTTCAATTCCCGGCACCCAGATAGTAGCTAACAATCTTCTGTAACTCTAGTTCCAAGGGGTCCAGCACCCTCTTTTGCCCTCCAAAGACACTGTACATATGGGTGCACTTACACATATGCAGGCAAATCACTCATATACATAAAATAAAAGTAAATAAATATTTTTTTTAAAAATATGGGCCGATGAGATGACTCAATGGGAAAAAGCAGTTATCGGAGTCTGGTGGTCAGAGTTCAATCCCCAGAACCCATGTAAAGATGGAAGGAAAGAGCTAACTCCACAGGGTTGTCCTCTGACCTCCCATGTGGGCCATACATCATGCACACAGACATGGTAATAATAATTTTCAAAGCATCAAAACAAATTTAAAAGCATCACCAACGCTTAACATCCATGTTCTTCCATTAATATTTACATGAAGAACCACAGAGGAGGGGTGAACACCGTCTGCTTCATAACAATGAAGCATGGAAGAACTCTGAAACATAGAAGCCTGAGCCCACCTTGGGAAAAGGAAGCACAGGAGAACAACACACCGAATGGTAGCAGTTACTCTGGACTGTAGAGTTGCTGGTGATTCTTTATTGTACTTCTGTTTCCCAAGTTATCTAATTTTTAAACTTGTGATATTCATTAATCAAGAAAAATGTTGACTGGAAAAAAGGTATCAAATGAGAAAGACAGAAAAATACTTACCAAATTTTGCTCATCAAACTGGCAAAAGTTAAAAATAAGAAAGAAACCAAAAACTAGTATTTGCACTGAAATGCTACTTGCAAAGACCACTCAGTGATCATTAGTGGAACTACAAATTGATACTTCTTTTTTCTTTTGAGATGAGGGTCTCACTATGTAGTCCAGGCTGGCTGCCTTCAGTTCCTGCGCTCAAGTGATCTTCCTGTCTCGACCCCCTGAGTATCTGGGACAAAGATGAGTAACTATGCATAGCTTGCTATGACAACTCTGGAGAGCATTTTTTGATAATATTTCTAAAAAAGTACAATTTAAAAATATTTTATTGATTCTTTGTGAATTTCATACAATTTATTTGGATCATATTCAGATCCCTTCCC
>NW_008355723.1:626135-638603 GCF_000622305.1 Nannospalax galili
AAATCCTCCTGGGTGTGGGTCCATCCGCTGGAACCTGGCCAACCTACCCAGGATCACACTCTTAAAAAAAAACTGACTCCTCCCAGCAGCTATCAGTTGCCAATAGCTCCTTAGCTGGGGCTGGGGATTCTTATCCATGTCCCCTGGCCATGTTGGGATTTTGTCTGACTTGGACTTGTGCAGGTCTTGGGCATGCTGTCACAATCACTGTGGGTTCATATATGCAACTACCATGTCGTGTCCAGATAATATGGTTTCTCTGTATTCATCCACCACCTCTGGCTCTTAAAATGTTTCCATCCCCTCTTCTACAATGATCTCTGAGCCTTGGGAAGAGAGGGTAGGGCGTCCCATTTAGGGCCAAAATTCCAGTCTCTTATCTGCATGTTGACCAGCTGTGGGTCTCTGTGTTAACTGCCGTCTGCTGCAAGAAGCTTCTCTGGTAAGTGTTGAGAGATACACTAATCTATGGATATAAGAGTAAGACATTAGAAGTCAGTTTAATGCTATGTCCATTTAGCAGAATAAGGATTCTCCCCTACTGCTTGTGTCTTGTCTGGCCACCAGTTCTTGACCCTGACAACAGTGACAGGTATGGACTCCATCTGTGAAGTGGCCCATAAATTCAATTGTAAAGTAGTTGGTTACTCCCATAACTTTTGTGCCACTATTTCACCAGTGGGCATATCTTGCCAGGTCAGTTGTTAGTAGATCCCAGGGTCCACAGCTGGGTAAGGCTGATGATTACCTTTCTCTTCTGGTAGCACGCAAAGCTCTTTCCAGCACTGTATGAAAGTTAAGCAATAAAGAGGAAGCTTTGAGGTCAACACTAGCTTGATTTCTCTTTGTTCTATGACTCACATATGTAGTCTCTTCAGCAATATGATCTTACTGTGATGTTCTGGTGAGTTACCAAGTGTGATGGCAATAGCCAGTATTGATAAAGTTCATTCCTGGCACTGGACTTTTTATTTGCTAGTTCATGGTATTTGGTAGGAGCATTGGCCCCTTGTTATGTGGCAACTCCATTTAAACACTGTCGCTGTCTCTGTCTCTCTCTCTGTGTATATTAAGAAAGTTCTGTAGTAACAGGTTTCCATATGATTTTTTTCCAAAAGACCTCTAGTTATCCCTTTCCTTACTCCCTCCTCTGCCCTGTCCTCCCATTCACTACTCCATTTAACCCTTCCTATTACATTATTTCCTGTTTTCCCTTTATATCACTGTATTCTATCTCCTCTCCCATGAATTCTCCTCCCCTATAGCTTCCTATTAGTTTCCTGAACTCTATGGGTTTTCTAATTGAAACACACATGTCTAAAGATTAAAAGCTACTTCTGAGAGAAAACATGATTGCTTCCAGTTCCAACCATTTATCTGCAAATTTCATAATTTTATTTTTTCTTGACAGCTGAATAATAGTCCATTGTGTAAATGTACCATACTTTTATTATCCATTCATCAATTGATGGACATCTAGGTTGTTTCCATTTCCTGGCTACTGTGAATAGAGCAGCAATGAACATGGATGAATAGGTATTTCTACAGTGGGATATACAGGCCTTTGAATATATGCCCAAGAGTGGTATGGCTGGATCATATGGTAGATCTATTATCAGCTTTTTGAGGAGTCTCTACATTGATTTTTCATAGTGGCTACACCAGTTTGTACTTAAATCAATAGTGAATGAGTATTCCCCTTTCCTCACATCCTTGCCAGCATCTGTCATTTGTTTTTTGGATCTTAGCCATTCTGACTGGGGTAACATGAAATATCAAAATACTTTTGATTTGCATTTCCCTGATGGCTAAAGATATTGAACATTTAGAAAAAAATATTTCTCAGTCACCTGTGTTTCATCATTTGAAAATTGTTTAGTTCCTTGCCCCAATTTTTAATTTGGTCATGTTTTATTGTTGCTCTTTGTTTGTTGTGATGTCTGAACTAATAATCTCGCTTGTAGGACTTTGAACTAAAGAAAGAATTAGAAGCTAGTCATGGTTGCGTGGACCTTGTTGTCCCAATTCCTCATGAGGCTGACTTAGGATTTCTTGACACAGGAATATAGGTTTCAGCAACTTAGCCAAATCCACTCATAAAATAAAAACAAAAATAAAAGAATGGGCTAGAACTGTGGCTCCTTGGTAGAGTGCTTTGCCTTGAATATGCAAGGCTCTGGGTTCACTCTCCAATATGGAAAAAAAAAAAATCTAGACAGCGAAGAGTTGGTTACACAGAAAACAAGTGGGGATTAGTCACAAAACATCTAGCAATAATGGGACTCATAAACCCTCTAGAACGGCACCTAAAAAGGTTGGGTTTGGTGGTCACCTGTAGTCCCGGCCACTCCCTCTCAACTACTTAGGAGGCAGAGGCAGGAGAATAGCAGTTCTGAGTCAACCTGGGCCATATGGCAAGACTATCTCAGTGGTTAAGAGTTCTAACTGTTCTTGCAGAGGACCCAGGTTCAATTCCTAGCACCCACATGGTGGCTATGAACCATGCTTAACTCCAGTTCCAGGGGAATCCGAAGCGCTCTTCTGACCTCTGTGGCACTGCACGACACACATGCAGGCAGTACACTCATACATAAAATTAAAAAATAATTAAAAAAATTTTTTAAAGGCAGGGTATACAGTTCAGTGCTAGAGAGCATGGTAGAGTGAGAGGCCTGAGTTCAAAGGCCAGAATGGGGAGTGAAAGATGAACCCAGAACTATGCCAAGGTTTGAGCCCATTTAATCAATTTGGAACGCTCTCCATGGTAGAATGTGAAGTGAGGAATTCTGCATCTAAAATTTTGTGTATTTATAGGATTAACTCAATTTTGTTTTAAGAAGCAAAAGTCCCAGTTCCACTTCTGCTCAGCTGGGAGACTTTGGACAAACTGTTGCCTCTCAGGAGACCAGTTCTCTCAACTCTCAAAGAAAGAGGGTTGAACTTGGGTGTCTCTCCTTTTCAATCCTCAAGTCTAATTATTGGATGACATAGCATAGAGTCAAAAATCACCAAATCATAAACAGATGCATAACATGTGCATTAATAATTAAAGGATAAAATACAGGTGTTAGGGAGATAGCTCAGTCAGTAAAGCATGTGCCATGCAAGCATGAGGATCTGACTTTGATTGCCAGCACCCAGTAAAAAAGTCAAGGGCCACAGCATGCACTTGTAATCCCAGAGCTGGGAGACAGAGACAGGCAGGTCCCTGGAGCTTGCTGGCCCACCAGCCCAGCTGAATCAGTGAGCTCCAGTTTCAGTAAGAGACACTGCTTCAAAAAATAAGATGGACAGGAATCAAAGGCACCCAATATCAACCTCTAACCTTCACAAGTACATGCATGCACACATGTGCATACATTACCCTTCCCCACATGCACACACACACACACACACACACACACACACATAAGATAGAATTTTTAGTTGTTAAAATGGCATTTGTATTAAAGATTTTTGTTAACTCCTAGACAGGTGGCATACTTTAAGATGTGACTGCTGGGACATTTCTTTAGAAATGCACAGCAGAGCTAGAAATAAGCACACTGTCCCACTCTCTGTGACTAACTTGATCTCTGGGTTTGCCTGTCTGTGATGTGGACATCTTCACCTGTTGTCAGACATCCCATGACTTGGCATTAGAGAAGCCCCATTCTCAGTCAGCACTGGGCAGTCAAAATCCTACATGTAAGGGATGTTACCAGAGAACACACAAAGTTACCAGACCGCTGTTGCATTAACCACCAGAGATTCGTCACCAGACTTTTCTGCAAACCTATGTAGTTTTGCATGAGAATTCAAGAAGTTTGTGTCCGTTTTTCTTAGATTCAAATACTTGCCCTCTGTACTAGGGAGAGAACCCAGGGCCTGATGCCTGCTAGACAACTACTCTGTCACTGAGCTTTATCCCTAGACCTTAGATTCAAAGCATATTTCTTTCACAACTACCTCCAGCTTTACCAGTCTCTACCACTGTGAATTTTAAAATCATGCCCAAGCCACAACTGAAGGAGAAACCTCAAGCCCCGAAGACCAGGCAGAGTAGGGAACAAACTGGCCTGCTGAGTAGCAGAGAAGTCAATCAGCTCAGACCCCAGCAGTTAACAAAGGGCTCAAGCTCTGCCCTGTCATCCCAATTCATTCTGCCTTTGGGGTGGAGGAGTGGAGATAAAATTTCATGGCCAAAGTGTTTAACTTCTGTGGATCTTATCCACCTCCCAGAGACTGACAGAAGAGGCTGATGGAGAACACTTCAGTCCTTCAGGCAAATATTTCACAGGTGAAAATATGTTCATCAATGAAATCTGAGTTCCAGCTATGTAGAACAACAAACGAATCAAAACTTTCTTTAGAAATGACAGTAACTTGAAGCAACTCCAGTGATATCCAAATTAAACCATGTTATATGATATTTTAATCCCAGGCGTGCATAGCTTGTACTTGGTCACATGTGTTTTCCCAAATGGTTTTCTTTCCATTCCCTGGATTTTCCATACTCAGTAATATTATATAGTTTAAACTTACAATGAAGTCATCAAAACAGAGTCTCTCCTTGCTTCTGCGTCTTCTTTGATTTTGAACACAGCAACCTTACTGTTTTATTATTATAATGTAACTAGCTTCTCCTTCAGAGCAATAAAAACACAAAAATGGGGGCCGACTTCTGACTATGACTGTACCCACAATCAGCCCCTCCGAAGGAGACTTTTCACGTTTCATGAAGGGTACAGCCCGGCCTCAGCCATGCCACAACCAAGCAGAGAGAGAAGACAGGTTTTGGTCAGTGATAATTTTGATAATGAGTTTGGCTGACACTGACTGGCCAGTGTTATGAGACTGGCTACTCAATTGGTGTTGGTGGCTTGTTTTCCTAGGTGCCTCGCTCACTCTCATCCCCCATGTTCCTTGCCTCAATGAAGGGGTATGGGCAGGAGAGGGGGAGGAAACTGTGAGTCTTTTAGGCTTCTGTTTTCAAATTTTGCATCTTAAAGCTAGAGGGCCGAGTTTAATAGTCTATTCCAAACCTGAAGCAGAAGTTGGGGAAGACAGGCCTCACTCTGCACCTCACATTCCAGGCCCTGCTGGCTGGGTGGCAGGAGGGAAAAAGAAATGTCTGAACTCTGAAAGCTGCTTCTGGACAAAGATGAGGAGACTTCAGAGACCTCAAGGGGCACAGCACCTGAAAAGCAGCACAGTGTCACTGCATTCAAAGTCCCCTGTCATCAGAGACAATGAGAATCTGAGTGGCAGCCAGGCATGGAGAGGGGGATCAAGACCCCAGAAGGCAGGGGAGAAGAACTCCATGAAGAGAAGGCGTCAAATTATTTTTCTGCCATATTACTGGGAGACTCGGTAACAACAGAAAAGATCACAGGGGCCAATATTTGTTGAATTCTTATTTAATATTAAGTGGTGTTCTAAGACATTTACATGGATTATCCCATTTAATTCTCATAACCCATTCTATGGATACCACTATCACCCCACCATTATGTATGCAATGGCATGTAGGCCAAGCATCTTGTAGGAGGCCACACAAATTATCAGCAGTTGAGCCAGGATATAAACAAATCCAAGCAACGTATCTCCAGAGCCCAAACTTGCAAAATGAAATTAGAGAAAATCCAGAGTTATATTTCTTTCACATCTATGTCTGTGGGCTGAAGGTCACACATATAGTGCCTTTACTTTGGGTATAATTAGTCTCCAAACTCTCTTGCTCGCCTGCTCTCTCTCACACATACACACACCACCACCACCAAATAGAAGCTTCCTTTCATGCAAAAATGTAAGGCAGACCCCCAATACATAAAGAAATTAAGAGCAGGGTCAGCATCCCCCTCACCATGCTGAGACTCCAGACACTTCTGGAGTCTAAAATCTCCTGGTCCAAATGATTATCATTCAGTAATATATGCTTGAAAGTCAAAAGAAGCCCAGCCAGAACACCAACAATCGCCAAGAAAATCAAAGGAAAAGGCAAAAATGCCCTTCCTCACTGTCATGGAGGACCCAAGCAACCCTGATTGATCCCAGCCCTGACACTAAGCAGCTCCAGTCTGAGCAGCAGAGGGGCCAGGGGAGGTGGAATTCAGGGCTGGAGGGAAAGTCAGGAATGAGGCAAATCCAATAAACAGGCAGAGGTGGGAAGCAGAGCCAGCGGGCGCCAGGGCCAGCGGTCTGTGGTGAGGAGGGAGGTTCAGCGGGAACAGAGGTGGGAGTAGGGCGGCAGGCCCAGCTCCCCCATCCAGCTCCTCAGGCTGCAAGCTGTCTGAGAACTGTGACATAAGAATGACAAGAATTACCGAGACTTTAATAGCCAGTCTTTGGAAGGAAACAAAAACAACTACATTGCCCTTCTCACCAAATTAAATACTGCCGTTCCCTTGCATCCAGAAGCACACAGTTCAGTGGTGGAGAGCTGAGGCTCATCAGAAATGCCTGGTTTGGAAATAGTGGGGCTTACAGTAAAGCACACCAAGGTACTTGGACCCACAGCCGAGCTGTACCTGAACTAGCTGTGGGACTGGAGGTGCCTCAGGTTCCAGTCCGCCTCTCCAATATACAGATAACAGCACCTACCTCAGAAGGTGACTAGAGATTAAACAAGTTAACACACATAAAGTACCTAGAAACGGTACCAAGGGCAAAGTTCTTGAAAAAGACCGGTTTATTGTTCCTTGATCTTGATAGATTTAATTTCACTTTTAACCACTTTCCGCTTTCTCTTCGATGTTGCATTAGTTTCCTAAGCTGCTGTGGCAAATGACCACAAATTTAGTGATTTAAATAATTCAAATTTGTGACTGCCCAGTCCTGGAGGTCAGGATTCTGACGATTTGGCAGGGCTGGTTCTTCCTGCAGGCTCTGGGAAGAACCTGTTTTCTTGCCTTTTCTCCACTCTTCAAACTGCAGATAGAATCCAGAGTTTCATGCATGGTAAGCTAGTGCTTCGCCACTGAGCCATGTCCCCAGCTGTCTGCTGTATCCTTGACCTCTTTTCAAATCGGTCAAACTACCTTCCTCAACCGACTCTGATCATCTATTTCCCTCTTTTTAAAATGTTTATTTATTTATTTATTTATTTATTTTGTGTGTATGAGTATATTGCCTGCATGTGCATAAGTGCACCTGTGTGTGCAATGCCCATGGAGATCAGAAGAGGGTGTCGGATCCCCTGGAGTTGGAGTTACAGACCGTTGTTAGCTGCCATGTGGGTGTGAGAATCAAAACCAGGTCCTCTATAAGAGCAGCCAGTGCTCTTAACCACTGAGCCATCTCTCCAGTCCTCTATTTTCCTCTTATAAGGGCCTTATGATTAAACTGAACACACACAGAAATCTAGAAAAATGTCCTTTTTAAGATCCTTAATTTAAACACATCTGCAAAATCCCTTTGGTCATGTAAACTGGCATATTCACACGTTCCAGAAAGATTCACATCCCATACACTTCACAAAAGCCCCAAACTACAGACTCCCAAGACTTGGGTAGGCTCTGGCGAAGAAACAACAGTGTTACTAACTAACTTGTTGAGTACTTAGTGTACGCTTGGGCTTTTGGAAATTGCTTTAGGTGAATTTTCTCACTCTTGCATCATACGACCCTGAGAAATCATTTTTCTTTAATTTTATTTCTTTTATTTTATGTGTATGCGTGTATTGCCTGCATGTAGGTAAGTGCACCCGTGTCTTGCAATGCCCACAGAGGTCAGAAGAGGCCATCAGATCCCCTGGGACTGGAGTTACAGACAGTTGTTAGCTGCCATGTGGGTGCTGGGATTCGAACCCGGGTCTTCTGCAAGAACAAGCAGTGTTCTGAACTGCTGAGCCATCCCTCCAGCCCTGAGAAATTATTTTTATTATCTTAAAAAATGGTTAATTGCTTATCCAAGGTTGTAGAGCTAGGAGGAGGCAAAGCTTAAGTACGCCTAGGTAACTTTGGGTTTAGAGCCCTTGTATTTGACAAACAGTGGCTGGGCCCTTTCCTTTAAGCTATGACAACTGGCAGAGAGGAGACAAGAAGACCATTACTCTCTGAGAACAGAAGACTGTTCACAAAGATATGCCAGATTGCCTGACTAGAGGCAATCCTGCAGAGTCCTTGTTGAAAGAAACACATAGATGGCAAAGCACTCAAAACATGTTCTCGTGCAAAAGAGAAACTTTGGGGTTACCCAAGAACTTTAATGTAGGTTTGGGTCAAGAAGAAGCCACCTAGTCCTGCCATCACAAGGGGACAGTGCGGGAGGCATGGAAAGTCCTTTCCCTAACTAGAACAACCTTGCAGTTCCAGTTGACCTTCTAAAAGAAAGAATTCACGAGTGTGAATTCCTGAAGAGACTTCCATCTGAGTCAGATGGATCCAGATCCTAGGAAACACGCCAGAAAGGTCCAGAATACTGGTGGGCCAGAAAAAGGGCCCTGTCTGTAGCTGAGCTTGGTTTACACCAGGACCAAGCAATCTACTCCACCGTAGCAGTTACGAATACGTAAGCCTCCATGTGCCATGGGTTTCAACATAGCCCAACCGTGGTGGTCACCAGTATCCACAATGAACGACCTCTTTTCTTCTCAGTTCTCACATAACCAATGGCTGCAAACCAAGTTTGGCTGGCAGAGGGAGGAAAGGGTCGAGCGAAACAATTGCTATGCATGCCTGTTGTGGTAGCTTAAGAGTCAAAGTTTTCAAATCTCAACCACTAAACAATATAGCCGGAGCCTTATCTGAAACTTTCCAGTGAGCTGAGTTAAAGCTACTAGGTTTCACCCAGTCATTTGTATGGATCTTGAGCCCAGAGTCTGATGCAGGAGAGCCCAGTGATCAAGACAATGGATTCTGAAGCAGGCCTGCTTTGACCAAGTCTGGGCTCAGGCACTTTCTTGCCATGACTTCATGTAAGTTAATCTTCCAGTGCCTCTGTTTATCTGTCTTGGAAATGAACATAACAGTGGAAGTCCACACTCCTCATCAGAAACTGAGAAGCCATTCCAATTTAGAAGATACAGAAGTCTTCCAGGTTATGTCTGTATAAGGGGTATATGTGCCAAACATTAAACACTATCTCCAGTGGGGGGGGGGGTCTTCAGTAAATCAAGTGTGTCCATCACTTTTGAAGTAAAAATGTAAGAACAGTTGCCACTAAATAAGAAAAGGAAAGGCCAACACAATGCAACATTACTTCTGATCAAGTTTTGTTGCCAGATTTACAAAATCCACAGCTTTCAGATGGCTGGCATGACTATTAGTATTTGAGAATTACAGATCGCTAATACTTATTGCCTAATGTTGTAAGAGTGAAATGAGTTAATATGTGTAAACTGTTTGGAACAGTGTCTGTTATTTTCATCAAAATAGACTCGATGGGAGATTATAAATAGGAAACTTTAAATTTCTGATTAAATTCATTTGGAAAGCAGTTCACTTTGGAGATGAACTCTCTGGAACCATTCTCCAGGGCAGGATGAAATGCCCTGTATTTATACTATCCACTAGCCACATATAGTTTTCAAGCACTTAAATGTAGCTAATTAATTTCATTTATTTGAACTCATTTAAACATAGTCATATATGGCTAGCAGCTACCATATTGACGATACAGATGTAGAGGCCTACGTTCTTAATTCGGCCTGTGAAGACCTACTTAAGTCATAACTCAGCTGAATTAAAACTGAATTAACAAGTGTGAATTCTGCATCTAGGAAGAAAGAGGCTCACAAGACACTAGAGAGTTATGACTTCCTTGCTAGGCCTCATAGCTGGTGTGCATCTTTGATACTTTCTTTCTCATTCTCCATTCCCCACTCCCCAATCCACAACTCTCCTCTTCCTGACCCAATGTTAATGGGGCACAGGCTTCACTAAGCCCTATCCACAACTTCCTGCCCTCCTCTATACTACCATGCTCACCTGCTTTCCCACTCCTTCGACCAGAGCCTCACTTGCTCAAAGCTCAACTAAATATCCAGGAGGAGGGGCTAGAGAGATGGCTCAATGGTTAAGAACACTGACTGTTCTTGCAGAGGACCTGGGTTTGATTCCCAGCACCCACATGGCGGCTTTGAACCATCCTTAACTCCAGTTCCAGGAGAATCCAAAGCTGTCTTCTGACCTCAGTGGGGTGCACTCACATACATGCAGGCAATACACTCATACACATCAAATAAAAAATAATAACAAAATATTTAAATATCCAGGAGGAAAGCAGCTTCATTAAAAATATTAACACTTTCGGATGCCAGTGTTTCTGTTTGTTGCTTGTTTGTTTTCTGACTTCTTCCCTGATTCCCTTTCTGAACCCAGGAGTTTTGAGGTTTCTGTTTGCGGTTGTGGGAGTGGTGGTAGTGGTGGTAGCTGCTCACAGCAGAAGCAGCCCCCCTCCCTACCCCAGGAGAGAATAGAAGCCAGGACTGAAGCAGTTGCCCTGTGCAGACCGCTTGTGGAAGCAAGGACTGCCAACACACACATACCTGCAGAACAGCCATGCTTTGTGCAAATGCCCCCTCTTGCCCTCTCTCCTGAGAAACCCTTTCATCATGCCCAATGCCTTTCCTATTTTCCTTCACTCATTTAGAAAGTTGTAACAACTACACATCAAACAAATGTCATGAAGCATAAAGCAGAGCCCAAAGAACCATGTAACTAAAATGACTGCAAATAAAAAAAACAGAAAACCAACCACTTTCATTGGAATATAGCTTCACCCCAACCCACTTGAGTATGAAAAATTTAATGACACGGGTCAAACTTGAAACACACCCAAGAGCTTGTTTTACTAGAAGGACTCTAGTTTAATCTCACCTCTTACCTGGTCCCGAGACAAGGGTCAAAGATGATCAGGGGGCACTCCTGTGTACAAAGAAAATTTCCCTGGTGGGGAAATACTGTACATTTATCTAAATGTAAATACTGTACATTTATCTAAATCCCTATGATTGCATTATCTCCTCCAAAATACTGACTTATGTTTCATAAACCAAAGTATTAACATTTAAAACCTGCCCACAATTATTTCTAGAGTCTTCAAGGTGTATCATGCCAAGAAAGACAAGGCAAATAACTTCAGTAGGGAAAATGAGACATCTACATAAATCCCATGTAGAGAGCAGAAAGGTCCCTTGAGATAAAAGGCGACAGGAATCAGAGCACAAGAGACTGGCTGTTTCAGGCTGGGGTCTGAGGCCGAACAACAGCAGCAAACTGAGTATGAAGGCTGGTTACCATTCAGAGTGGTGACTGAGGAGGAGCAGCACTGAACAAAAGGGAAGGATGGCACACTATCAGGCATTCTTCAGAAAAGTCATGTTTGCACACCATACCCGAGGGACAGCTGCCACTTCTTGCAGTGACAACTGGGCACGTGTGTCAGCATCTATGGAACCACCTCAACCACCTCTCAAGACAGGCCCTCAACTCTTCCTCTGGACTCCAGCGCTCTGGACTTTGTTGGGTCTACTCCATGGCCTTTGTCTCACCCTGTCCCTACATAGGGCTCCTACAAGAAAGCCGGGGAAACGCACTAATCCTGAGGCAAATTTTGCATCATGCAGTTGAAGTTATTAACTATGTGCCCCCCTCCAACCCCAACTTTTCAACAAAGTCAATACTAATCTATTCCGAGAGCTAATTATTTTAAACGGCACTGATAAATCATTTAATGATAAATCTTTCTTACACTAAATAATTGGTTCAGTCAATTGAACCAAATAAGTCATGGCTTAAACGTGACAGCAAAGAGGGAAAGGAGGAAAAGAACAAATTACTGTGCACTTAACATGGGCCACAACCAAGGGATTCATAGATCTAGGTTATTTCGATGGGCTTTAAAGAAAAGGCATAATTCTCAAAGTTACTAATTCTAATTCGAGTGGGACCGGGTCCTGTGCTGATAATCCACTCTGAGAACAACGTCTGAGAACTTTCCTTGAAATACTGCTGCTGCGTTCCGCCCCACACAACCGAAAAAAAAAAAAAAAAAACCAACTCCCACTTTTTGACGTACTGGCCACTTCCACACCATACACATCACGTGAAGTGGTGAGCCGAGGCCATTACGGGGCTCCCTCGGAGACCGCTGCCTGGGCAGTTGGGCTGTCCCCCGGGAGGGGGGACGCGGGTGGCCAGGTGGGGGTTCGGCTGTCCCCGGGAGGCTGCAACCCTCCGTCGCGCCCAGCCCAGCTCTCCGGGTCTGCGGCCTCGAGGACCGAGCGGCAGAGCCGCGGGCTCACCTTCGATCTTCCAGCCCGGTGCGGTGTCCCCAAGAGCCGCGTCCCCCTGGGACCTGCGGTCGGCGCGCGTCCAGCGGCTCCGGGCGGCCCGGTGCGGAGTGTCAGCGGAGCTGGTGCCCAGGAGCGCGCAAAGAGCCGGGCAAGTGCCCGGGAGCCCAGCGGGGCACGCCGCCGCCGCCCGGTCCCCGCCGCAGCCCGCGCTCCGAGCGCACCCCGCGCAGTCCTCCGCCCGCTTCTCGGAG
>NW_008355723.1:638719-681556 GCF_000622305.1 Nannospalax galili
GCGCGGGGAAGGCGGCGCGCGGAGCAGCCACCCCGCCCTGGTGGCCCCGCGACCCCCGCCCGGCCCCCGGCCAAGGCGCGCAGGAGCCACCTCCTCCCAGGCCCGGGAGGGTGCAGGCGACCGTGCAGTTGAGCCACTCGGCTCCCGGGAGAGCGGGAACTCAGCACACTTCGGAGGCGGGAAGGTCGTCAGGCACCGCCTCCTTTCCAGGAGAACATCCCTGGTTGACAGATCTGGAAACTGAGGCCCACAGCTGCTAAGTGATTGGACCAAAGTTACCCTCGTAGGTGCCAGCGGCGAGGCTCAAGTCTCCTGGGGTTCTTCCATTCATTTAGCAAGCACTTGCTGAGCACGGTGGATGTGCCCGCCACTCTCGCTGCTCTCGTGACCACCCAAGCCTGTGCTCTAAATTGCACTGTTTTGTCTCCGAAGCAAATTTGAAGATTTTTCACAGCTAACTGGCGGCTCTGCCTTGAGCATCCTCGGCTACTGGTGTAGGTTTTATGCCCAGTCTACAGTTGGGAGAGCCAGGGACCTGGAGAAAAACCAAACCTCCCTTTTGCCTGACCTGTGCCTCCTCCCTCCTTACCTGTTCTCTAGAGACCTGACACTTCCACGTTCAATCAGAACGGATTCTTGTGGTCCACATCTCGCCTCTGTTCTTCCCTTGGACCAAATCAGTCTTTCACACCACAGCCATATTATTCTTTCTCCTCTACAACTTTGATTTATGCAGAAACCCGCAATAGCTCCATATTACCCTCTAAATAAACTCCCCACGAATCGTGGAAGCCAACATACCCTGGGCTAGTATGAACCACACAACAGGATGTGTCCATCCCCCTACGTCCCCCAAATCTGTACCTGTAACTTAGCTGAGCCATCTATCTAGAGCGTGGATGCCTCCCACATGCTTTTCTCCTGCTCCATTTAGCCCTTTCTTTCAAGTCCCTCTTAAAAGAGATCTTTCCTCCTTGGAGCCTCTGGAGCACAGGAGAGGTTGGAGCAAGAATGCACAAGACAGCCAAAAATTTCTGCCCATAAGAAGAATCTGCCAGCCTGATCCTTACACTGTTTTGCTGTTTTCTTACCACTAGGATTTTAATGAAAACTAACATTACTGCCTCCCTGGTTTGGGAAGGCCTTTGCCGAAGGCTCTGGCGAAATTCTTTGCTCATTAAGCACTCGGGATTTTAGTATTAGACCAATGAGACATAAACATTCATTTACCCCAATCCAAGTCCTGGATAGGTTGAGTGGAGGGGCCTGTAAGTAGCAGCACTGATAACTAGCAGAGTGGACTTTGATTTAATATACAGCATTACAGTGTGCTTATATAGTTCATGTAATAAATCCAGGAAATATCAAATATCATCATCACCTGCTGCCCCAAGACTCCTGGTTGGTTGTTCTTTTAATTTTGATATGAGAATTAGATTGCCACAAACTGATAGAAGCATAAGCAGTTAAATCCAACCCTTCAGATGAGTCATTGCGCTATTAGGAGACAGGGCGAATCTAGGTCCCCTAAGCACAAAGCTAACCAACCAAGTGTGATAACAGGCCCCCCACCCCTG
The DNA here is from genome assembly GCF_000622305.1 of Nannospalax galili. NCBI lineage: Eukaryota > Metazoa > Chordata > Mammalia > Rodentia > Spalacidae > Nannospalax > Nannospalax galili. Next base: position 640,297 of record NW_008355723.1, read on the forward strand.
CACAGGGGTGCCTTTCCCAAATCTTTGCCAAGAGAGCAGGTCCAGATCAATGTTCTGTGCTTACCCCCTCCGTAAATGCCACTGGAGGGAGCCTGGTCCCTGAGGCTGCCTCACCGCTTTGGAATGTCTGAGCTAACAGTGCTTCCAGAGGGTTCAATGCTCCTCTGAACAGCACTGCCCAGACTTTCTGGAGATTTTAATTCACTCCACAACCTCGCCAACAGTTGCATACAAGGTGCCTTTTTTACACCCTGCTTTCTTGTTCAGTGAAACATGCAGACCAACTCAGGGGCACAATGGCTCCATTCAAGACGTCTTCGAAAGTGCAGCACATAACCTCTGTGCTGTGGGTTACAGCCAGCCATTATCTGAAGGACGATAAAGCGCCTGAGAATTAGGGGAGTGCTGGACAATTTCCATGGAAAATTCAGTTCAGAAAAGCAAGTCTACATCTCAGTACACAAGACCATTCTGCATAGCAAACAACAACAGATTCAAGAAACAATACTGTGAAAACTTTATTTACATCTAATTTGTCTGTGTTTGAAATTGCAGAAGGCACACCATCCTTTTTGAATTTGTTAAATGGGATGGACCACTCAATAGAAATAAATTTACATAAATGAAATACATTGAGATTAGGAGTTTAAGTTGTAAAATCAGTTTAAGAAATGGAACTGTCTTCCCTCTTTTTGTCCGTCTCACCCGTCCTGTAATTTTCAGATCAGAGAGGTAGACTCTGGCTTCATGGTTGTAACTATAGCGGGAGATCCTGTACTTACTACAACCGAAAACGGGTCCTCTGTCACACTCAACAAGCCAGCCAAGGGCTAACCTGCTTCTAAACAAATACTGAGGTAGAGGACCAAGTGGTCAGTACAGACTATTACAATGATCTGTGTTAAACAGCTGCCGGAGAATGTGTCAACTAACATCTGGGACCCTGTGAGAATGAAGGACTGAAGTTACCACTAGGCCCTTGCTTTAGGGTGTACCGTTCCCCTTTTTTGAGTCACTGCATAGACTATGCAGAGCTGCTGAGTCTGCACATAGGCCAGAGAGTTCAGATAGTGAAGAGAATCCAAGCCAGTCTTTCTAGAGAGTCTCATATGTGACGTTCACTGATTTTTCCTATGGAAGCTTAGAGCTGATTAATAACCAACCCCCTTCTCTAGCTGCTCTGTATTTGATACAAGAAACTAATTAAGAAACAGCAGAGTCCACATTGAAGAGGAACTAATACAAGTAAAAGAAATTAAGTAGAAAACAAAAGGCCCAAACTGGATTTTTGAAAAGACTGATGAAAGAAATTCCTTCATGAATGCTTGCATGTCACTTCTGTTGGCATTCCTAAACCCTGTCGTTAATAATTGCCATCTTGAGCCCAGGCCAATCTTAAACACTTCTGCCAGATAGTGATAATGCAGTAATAGCAACCACCCAGAGCTCACCACTGTGACATTCTTGTATTTATTCATTCATGAACGAAACACTGAGCTATTACTTTTTGTTTTCTATTTAGACAGAGTCTTTTGCATCTATATACATTTCCTCTTTGGTGTTTACTCTGCCAAGTTTTGTTCTGGGTGCCAGGGACAGAGCAATGTGTAACAGTCAGCAAAGTTCCTGCCTTCATGGTGTTGCTGTTCTGGCAGGAGTGTTCAGGCAGTAGCAGAGGTAAACAAGTGAAGCTTAGCGTATAGCAGAAGGAAACAAGTACTTTCTACTGGGTCTCAGGTGCGTTTGTTTTCCTTGCTTGCAACCAAGACATCTGAGTTGAACAGTTCAGAAAATGTTCTCTCTCTCTCTCTCTCTCTCTCTCTCTCTCTCTCTCTCTCTCCCCCCCCCCCTCAAGAGCTAGAGAGATGGCACAGCAGATAAGCACACATATCAAAGGCTAGAGAGATGGCTCAGCAGTTAAGAGCACATACTGCTCTTGGAGAGAACTGTGTTTGGTTCCCGGCACCCATGTTGGGTGGCTCATAACTGCCTGTAATTCCAGGGGATCTGACACCCTCTTCTGGCTTTCTCAGGCACCTCCATACATGTGGCATAAATTCACACACACACACACACACACACACACACACACACACACACAAATTAAATTTAAATTTAATATTTTCTTACAAAAGAGAAGATTCTCAAAAGAGGGAACGAAATTCCTTAATAATTTATAGGATAAAGAAAGCATAATGAAAACAGATATACTAAGAAATGAAAGGCAATAAGATAAAATGAACTACATACTGAAAAAATGTTGACTGTCGCTAAAACAGTACTGGAGGCCAATCACAACTTCCTAATAAATGCATTTATTGGGGGCTGGAGAGATGGCTCAGCGGTTGAGAGCACTGACTGCTCTTGCAGAGGAGCAGGGTTTGATTCCCAGCACCTACATGGCAGCTATGAACCATCCTTAGCTCCAGTTCCAAGGGAACCCGAAGCCCTCTTCTAACCTCTGTGGCATTGCATGACATGGGTGCACTCACATACATGCAGGCAATACACTCATACATATAAAATAAAAATAATAAATAAAATATTTTTTAAAATGCATTTATCAGGAAAGAAGAAAGGTTTACAATGAGTTATAAGCATTCAATATGGGAATCTAGTTCCAGAACAATGGGGCAAACACCAAAGAGGAACTAATACTGCAAAGAGCATTATTTAAATAGAAAACAGAAAGGCAACTGGTGAAATAGTGGTACAAATGTTTTAGGAGTAACTAATCACTTTCTGATTGGATTTAAAGCCCATTTCACAAAATGAAATCTATACCTGGCACTGTTATTAGGGCCAAGACCCTGTAGCCAGACAGGTCACAGGCCATAGGGGAGAACCTACTACTATTACCCCATTAAATGGATATAATATTAAACTGACTCCTAATGAGTATTGTTATACCCACAAATTAATATACCTTTCAACTCTCATGAGAGAAGCTTCTTACAGCAGATAGTGACTAAGAGACCCACAACTGGTCAATATGCAGAAAGAAACTGCAGAGTGCTCAGCCCTAAATGAGATGCCTGTATCACACCCTTGCCTCCAAAGGCTCAGGGAGCATTGCAGAAGAGGGGGCAGAGAGATTGTAAGAGCCAGAGGTGGGAAACATGGAAACTGTGTTTTCCAGATATAATGGGGCAGTTGCACATATGAACCTACAACCCTTGTGACAGCGTGCATGACACCTGCACAAACCCAACCCAGACCAAAACCCCAGCATGGAGGGGGAGGAGTGCAGGAAGCCCCAGTCCTAGCTGAGGAGCTACTGGTAATTGATAGCTGCTGGGAGAGGGAGAGTCAGTTTTCTTTGGGGTATGCTGCCATGTCGGCCAGGTTGACCAGGGTCAAGGGGATGGACCCATACCCAAAAGCATTTGGGGAGCACAAATTAGACTACATAGGCCTTTAAAAAATAATACAGGACATAAAGTGAGGTGGGGAAGGGAGGTGGGATGGATCTGAGAAGAGGTGGAGGAGGGAGTCTGATTATGATTAAAATACATGGTATAAAATTCTCAAAGAATTAATAAAATATTATTAAAGAAAAAAGCAAAACCTGGATCTTAATAAGCTAAACTATTAGAAAGACTGAGACTTTTTAAAAAGATGCAAATATTAATGTAGGAATGATAATAAAGTCTGTGTTTATTAGGTAACTTAATGCCAGGTCTAGTTCTAAATACTTGACATTAATTCACTCATTTGATTCTCACAATAAATCTTTGAAATAAATACTATTATAATTTCTATGTATACAAGAGGAAACTGTGGCACAGGACAATTAAGGAAATTGTCTTGTTCATAAACAATTGTAAAAACAAAAAACCAGGTAGTTTAACCCCTGAGTCCTTATTTTCATTCTTTCTTTTATTTATTTATTTTTTTGTTTTGTTTTGAGGCAGGGTCTCTCTGTAGCCCCAGCTGACTTAAACTGGCTACATAGATCAGGCTGGTTTCAAAGAGACCTTTTCTCTGCCTCCCAAGTGCTGGGATTAAAGGCGTGCACCTGGGTGGAGTCCTGTTCTTCACCATTAGACTGGAGACAGGGGTCATAGTGAGTTACAGCGGAGTACAAGATCCTATGAGGCTGCCATGAGAAATGCCATACAAGTAACTTTTTGTTATTGATATATTTTTTGTTTTGTTTTAAAGATTTATTTTATTATTAATATTGTGTTTCTGTGTTTCTGCGTGCATGAGAGTACAGGTACCTGTGGAGGTCATTGGATCCCCTGGAACTGGAGTTACAGGCAGCTCTGGGAATCAAACTTGGGTCCTCTGGAAGAGCAACAAGTGCTCTTAACCACTGAGCCATCTCTCCAGCTCACATTGACATTTTAAAGACGTGAAATGGGAAATTTTAAGTTTGATTGGCCTTGGTGTTTTTTAAACAAATTTATTTATCAATAGGTAGTGTGAGATCATCAACTTTGATCTAATTCAAGTTTATTTTGATAATCCCTTGCACTTCCATCTGAAGTTTAAAATCAGCTGGGCAATTTGTGCAAAAAAAAAAAAGGATAGCTACTGAAGGACATTTAGGAGACACAGATCGGGCGGTATCACATGTATGAGAGTACATTAAATTGGGCATAGGGGACAGTGGGGGTGTGGATAGGGGAAGGGTTCTAAATACCATCAGACTATATTGTGTGAAATTCACAAAAATTCAATTAAAAATAAAGTTTTTTAAAAAATTACCAAAAATGATAACTGATATTTTGATAGGAATTGTGTTGAATCTGTAAATCAATTTGAATCCATTTGTGTCTGAATGTCAAAGAACATGAAAAATATTTTCAAATACTATAGCTAAGTGGTAGAATGCTTGCCAAGTACCCTTAAGAACCTAGGTTTGATTCCAACAAACAAATGAATAAATGTATCACTCATTACCCTACACCACTATTCCCCTGACTCAGATTTAACCACTTGGGTATCTTCCCAGGGTTCCGCTGTACATATTAGAGTGTTATATTTGATACCTTCATATGTTTCAAAAACATATCAGTCACCTGCTATATTGTATCTACCTAGGTTCTTCCTCCTTTATTAACAACTGTGCTCTAATATGTAGCTGTTATTTGCCTATCCAGTCCTCTGCTGCTGGAAATCTCATTTGCTTCCAACCTTTCTCTACTACAAAAAGGCTGCAATGAGCAGCGCTGTGCATCTGTCACTTCACCTACAGATGAATAGTATTTCTATAGGCTAGATTGTTAGAAGTCTAACTAACTGCTGGGTCAAAAGGCCTCAGAAGTTTTAAATTTAAAGACTGCTACCAAATTGACTGTGCTGGGGTTGTAACAGTTTATATTTCCTCTGGATATGTACCTGAAGCCTGTTTTCCCTCCCCTTTGCCAACAAAGTCCTTTTCAAACTTCTTGAGGCTATTCCAACAGGAGTTTTTGGATTTCCCTTCAGGGTGTGTCATTTACTTTGGCATCCAGCCTCCTCTGTGGGGGCTTTGCAGGCCCGGGTGTCCTATCTAGGGACATTTCCACGCCTGTTTAGCTTTCGTTGTATTTGGCTGCTTTTCTGGGTGTATTTAAAGGTTTTCTGAGGCCAGTTTTAATTGTTTTAGAGAATGGTAATCATTTTTCTGAAAGGCCTATTTCATTTTCTTTGAAGTCTAACATACAAGAGTCAGAATGATTCCTGCACAATCTGTAGCAATATGAAAATTCTAGAACTCCTAGACAAAAACATAAGACACTAATACTATGGTCTCAGAATTAAAAAAGGAGTTTGTATATGAGGCTTTTCAAAAAGATAACTAAGGAGCTGGAGAGATAACTCAGCAGCTCCCATAGCTTCCCCCTCCCACACACTGGAGCCCATATACTCTGTCATCCCTGTTACTGTCCACTATGTTGTCAGTGCCCCCAGCCGTTCTCCAATGCAAGTCTATCTGCTGAGTCTAGTCAGCCTATCTAGAGTTCCTTGTTTTAGGAAGATCAGCTCTTCCTCATCCAGCAGCAATCAGTTGCCAACATTCCTTTAGATAAGATTGGGGTCTGCTGATCATTTTCCCAGTTCTATGCTGGGTTACTGTCTGGGAGTCTCTTGGGCCACCCTGGCCAACAACTCAAAGGAAGGTATCTCCTGTCTGGCATTGTTTCTTTTTATGTAGCCCTTAGCTGTACACATGGACTCTTAAAGAATTATACTGATGACTTTATTCTTTGGCTATACTTTCCTTTTGGGTATTTAAGACCATACAGTTAGCCCAAATAAACCAATTTATTTTTACTCTTAAGGTCATTTGAGGATCTGTTCCTCAGGAGTCACATGGGTTTGGGAGGAGCTCCTGGCTCCTTTCTTTTACCAGTTCCGCTTATGTGAAGATAAGTCCAAGGTCCTGCTCAACCATGGCTGGCTTCACTTGGAAGCATGCAGGAGATGTTTCCTCTGTGTTGACCTTCCTCTTTGTACTTGGACACTGGTTCAAGTCCATCTGATAGGGTGTCCATGGCCTCCTTGATCAAGAGGACAGGTGACTTACCATAGTTACAGGACATTTCGAGAGATGCTCCATAGTTCCCTGGAACTTAGTCGACCCTGGAGGGCAAGGAGCAAAAACTGTCCTTTAAGTACCTCTGACCAGATTAATATAGGCCTCAAAGTATGGCTGTTAAACATCCAAGAAGGTTAGTTCCACCAGTCTGATACTTTTAATTACCATGCACTATATAGATAAAGCTTGGGCAAAAACAAAAGTTCTCAGATAAACCTTGACTACACATATATTTTGTTCCCTTGAGCTATTTATATGTATAATTTGTCAGTAGGTTGTTGGATTAATATGGTTCCCTCTGTTTTTTTTAAAAAACTAGTTAGGCATTATTTATCTCTCTCATTGTCTAACCCTTCCACCATGGTTTCCCCATTTAAATTGCCCCCACTTTTCCCACTTCTCCCTTAATAATACCCTTCTCCTATGGTCCCACCTCTCTTGAGCTCCTTCTTTCACTTTGTCTTCAAGGTTCCTTGTATAACTCTCCCTCCCCACTCCCATTAAAATAACCCTATTTTATCCATATATCCCTTAGTAACACCTGTTTCCTACTGTTCTTCTCTTTCAGGTTCTTTCTTTTCCTTTACCTCCCTGGTTCCTTTCATTATCTTGGTTCCTGAGGTTATGTCTGGATACGTACTCACAAAGATTTGGCGCTAGGATCCACATATGAGAGAGAACATACTAAAAAGATTAGGGTGTGGTGATGCAGACTTTAATCTCAACACTTGGGAGGCAGAGGCAGGAGGATCTTTATGAGTTCAGGCCAGCCTGATCTATATAGTGAGTTCTAGACCAGCCAGAGATAGATAGGGACCCTATCTCAAAAAAACAAAGCAAACAAAAAGCCTAATTAAAAGGAGAAAATTGGCAACTTTGGTTCTACTCATATGTTGTGGTTTGCATATGAAGCAACTACAGAGGCTCATGTATTATTTCCCAGTTAGTGACAATATTTCAGGGGCTGAAGAATCTTTAGGAGGTAGGGCCTGTGGCAGACAGATGCCACATCACAGCAGTGCCTAAACAAAGACAACCTGACCTGGGCATTGGCCAAAACCATATATGAGCCCTATCTGTTCTGAGAACTTGTTCCTTCTGATTTTCTTGGAAATTTCATCTAAGAACTGTTCTCTCAGAACTCTTTTCTTGAACAAAGGATTTGCTATTTATTGAAACAGTATATCCAGCATGAAATGAGACAGGAAAAGTGGAACTTGTCTTATCAGAGAAGAATTTTTCCTTTCTGACCCCCCCCACTGACCCAGAACAGCACACACAACCACAAACCAACATTATTAATCTAATCCTACCTGGTTGTTTACAACATAAGCACAGATAATTATTGATATTTTCACAACATACACATAAATTATTCTGAGATAGAGTCAAGGAAGGGTCATAAGGGGCTAAAGCTATATGTTTAGCTTACAAAAGGAGCCCAAGGTCTAGAAAGCTTGTTTACAATTAAGCTGAAATAGTGATAAAGAAGTTCAAAGCATAAGATTGACTTTGGTAACAAAGTTAGGTAAGGATTTCATTTGTAACATAAGGTATTCTCCCAAAAAGCCATTCCCAGAGGCCTAGCTGGTGGAAGTAGGTTGCTGGGGGTGTGACCCTTTGAAGGCTATAGCCCTGCCCCTTTCCCTTCTCTCTCTGATTCCTGGCCATGGCAGTGTGAACAGCTGTCCTCCTCCTCCTCATTCTCCCACCATCAAGGATGCATTCTCCTTCCTGCTTGTCTCGTTGTGATACACTGAAATGCTCTGAAACCACAAGTCAAAATCAATCTTGTTTTCAGTTAATTTGCTTCTATCAGATATTTTGGTCACAGCAACACAAAAGTAATGAACTCACCATGTAACCTATAAAACCAGAGGGAAAACAAACCAACAAAGCAAATTAACAAAGAAAACCCAAAGACTGGGAGAAGAAAACTACATCATACATAACAGAGAAGTTACTACTATCCTTGTGTCTGAACCAACAGGAAAATGGAAGGTAGGCAAATTATATAAACATATGAAAGCATGCAAGTCCCCATCTTATACTCTAGAAAAAATAAGAGAATTTTTTCCAATAGATAGCTTTTTTTGTAGCAGCTACTCAGCAAAACAAACAAATAAAACAAAAAACTTTAAAGACAGGCAAAAACAAATGTTAAAATCAGAAAGCATGACAGTTAATATAGTGTCAGTGAGAGTCTGAATTGGTGCAGCCACTTGAAGAGCACTTAGGCAACATCTAGCAATGTTGAGGATGACATCATACTACAAAGCCTAGTTCTTTTCTATCATTATATTCCATAGGAATTCTTAGAATGCTAGAAATTTCTAGAGGAATTTCACATGCTTGATGAGATACTATGAGTTCTTTGCAGTTTGTTTAGTAATTTCCCAAACAAAATCAAAAGACTGAAACATGCCTTGTCTACTTACTGTGGAAGGACTAATACAATTGTTTTAGCTTACTCATGTGATAAAATGCTGTGCAATGTTTGAACACCACTCCCTTATTATGAAGTAGAAACAGAATTCACACCTGGGTTACAGCTGGTTGATTTTGCCTCTGACCATTCAAATTGGTATCCAAGACTTGACACACCTTCTCCTCATACATTTCTAGCTGTTGTAGAACATGGTCCAATGAGCAAAACAATTACCACCTTCATCAGGTCGTCTATGCCTGCTTGCAAGAGTCCATCACTAGCGAGCCTGTTGACTGTTGATGTTCCCTCAGAGAAAGAGGGGATGGAGATGGTCACTGGATTCTGCCTAAGATTCTAGCAACTCTACCCTGTACCTACCAGCCATTTGTATACAGTTCCACCCTAATTGCACATGGTCTCAGGACCCTGAGAGATGCTGTCACTTATAGGCTGGGTAAGGTCAACTGAAGGGAGACTCCATGTATGCAGGGGAAGTTGTCTTCCATGCTGGAGTGAGACCTTCCAGTGGTGTGGCTGTTATGGGGTCACCCACTCTCCTGTAAGTAATCCCTCACGTATGTTCTGTAAGTAAGCTCAATGAACTCATTGGTTCCCCAGGTTAGAATTTGGTGGAATTATTGTTTTGTTGTCTTTGGGATCTTAAAAGAAGGGAGTAGACATTTGTTTATCTCTCCCAGAGAAGAAATTCTCACAACACTAACCTTATGGTGCATTTTCTCTGCCAAGCTATGAATGTTCTTAGGATGGTCTCTGTCAAGTTTTGGATTAGCCTGTTCTGCCACTTGTAACCTGTTATATTCACTGAATAAGCAACTTCCAGAAAAATCACCACCCATGCTTTTACATGAACCATATCCCCATGCATTTTTCCACTTTGATTTCTAATAACATTCAAATAGTATTATAAAGGACACACCTATTTTGCATTTTATCTGGTGGCAGCTAGATATCCTTAGCACCTTAAAGTCATTGTGATGCCTTTGAGTAAATCTGTGCTGAGGAACCAAGAGTGGCAGTGGGTACTGGCCACAGTTATTTATTATGTGCCAAGCCCTAAGCATTAGCTACCTGAGCCACTGGATCATTAGCCTGAAGATTTTTTTAAAAATTTTATGTATATGAGTATGTTCCCTGCACGTATATAAGTGCACCTGTGCTCTGCAATGCCCACGGAGATCAGAAGAGGGCATAGGATTCCCTTGGAACTGGGGTTATGGACGGTTGTTAGCTGCCATGTAGGTCCTGGGAATTGAACCCGGGACCTCTGCAAGAGCAGCCAGTGCTCTTAACCACTGAACCATCTCTCTAGACCCTCATTAGCCCTTTTTGATAGATTAGAAGGCTGAGACTTGTTGGGGGGGGTATTGTCCAAGTTTACGTAGTAGCTAGTAACTTCAAGACCTACTTTCCAAAGCCAAGATGTGTTGGCTGTGAGGATGAGAGACTGTGACTGACATCTGTCACTCCATTAATCACCACGGTTGATTCAGCTGATCTGGCTGGCTAGGCTGTGCCTCCTTCCCCACTCACAGCTTTATATGCATCCTTCCTGAAACTGCACACTCAGTAGAAGAGAGCTGATTTTCGGTCAAGGGTATATGAATAGCTGTACTCCCCTGCTAGACCCCCAGAAAAACTCTCAAAGCCAGAATATGTTTTTCTGAAGTGGAGCCTGGCCACCTTTCTCATACCTACCCCTCCCCCATACCCATTACTAAGCCATCTTGATTAATCTCTATTTAAGGTGTTGCTTTTAGCTAATTTCATGAGGAATTCCAAATTCTTAGGGTTTTAAAATAAAGATTTTATTAATTTTTATTTTATTTGTGTGAGTGTTTTTGCCTTGCATGCATGTTTGTGTACCATATGGGTGCAGTGCTCACAGCTGACCTTTCCAATCTCTGCCCTCCAACAGATCATTGCCTGGTAAGTAAGACCAATTGCAATTTAGTATCAACTTCACTCACCAAGTAAACGAAAGTACGCAATAGAGAACAGGGCACGAACAAATTCCAAGTAACACAAATAAAAACTTAGTGTGTGTCTGCTGTGTCAAAACCTTTTAACGTGTTATGTTCTCTTTTGTCCTAACCTTGATCTTAGCCAAAAGGTTGAAAAGCCACCTTCCCCTAGAAAGAATAAATAGTTTAACCTGTAGGCTTACCAGTTTGAGAAAATACCCCTCTTAGACCTTGCCTCTGATCCACACTGAGGTGAAATGCATGTCTCAGGACAAGGTTCATCCTGGGTCACTACAAAGAGAGTGTTTAGAGTTTATTTCAATTTTACAACACCACCTGCTATAGTTGGAATGTTTGTATGCCTCCAAAATCCATGTTGAAACTTATTTCCCAATACAATGCTATTAAGAGTTGGGGTCTTCAGGAAGGCTCCATCATCATGGCCAGAATTAGTACCTTATAGAAGGCCATGTATGTCCCTGACTAGAGAGGCACAGAGACACCAAACTGATTATGGAGAGACATCCCTCACCAGACACTGCATCTGACTTGGTCCTTGGTTTCCAGAACCAGAGGAATGAATGTTTATCACCCATTCTGTGGGATTGCCTTATGGCAGTACACCCGGCCATCCCCATTCTTCTTTCTTCATGGCTTTTGGATTGGCTGTTGTATTTCTGTGTTGGTTTATGGTCTGGCTCCCCTCATTACCTTCCTATTTTCCCAGGCCGGCACTAAATGGCATCCCCACGGATGTTAGCTGAAAACATGAATATGTAAGTGAGTAAAGACCAAAAGAAAAATTAACAATTTTAAATGAGACTTAAATACAGATATGCTTCTAATTAAATAAATCAAACTCTTTATTTAGAAAATTGATAAAGTAAAACATTATTGCAAACAATTCAAAAGCATCCATTATAAGAGATTTAAAAAAATAATTAGCCATCTGGGGCTGGAGAGATGGCTCAGCCGTTAAGAACAATGGCTGTTCTTGCAGAAGACCCCGAGTTTGAATCCCAGCACCCACATGACAGCTAACAACTGTCTGTAATTTCAGTTCCAGGGGATCCAACAGCCTTTTCTGTCCTCAGCCACTGGCACTGCACAACATGGGTACACTTACCTACATGCAGGCAATACACACATACACATAAAATAAAAATAAAATAACAAATAAAATTAAAAAATAATTAGTCGTCTTATGTACATCATATTTTCATCAAATACTACTGCATCCTAGGTGTGGTGGTATATTTCTGTAGCTCGAGGACTCACAAAGCTGAGGTAGGAGGATCATGAGTTTCAGACCAACCTGGGCTACATAAAGAGACCTTGTATGAAATAAAAAAATAAAATAAAATAAAATTAAAAAATAATTAGTCGTCTTATGTACATCATATTTTCATCAAATACTACTGCATCCTAGGTGTGGTGGTATATTTCTGTAGCTCGAGGACTCACAAAGCTGAGGTAGGAGGATCATGAGTTTCAGACCAACCTGGGCTACATAAAGAGACCTTGTATGAAAACAAAATAACAATAAAAAGAAAATGACTCAATAGGCCTTAATATATAAGAGAGAGCGTATGAAATCTTGTCAGGGGCTTTAAGAGAGAGAGGTGCAGATAGGTGAGGGGGTCTAAAATGATCAAAATAAATGATATAAAATTCTCAAAATTTTAGTATAATTAAAAGAAAACAAAAACAAATGAACAATCTAGTACATAAACTGTAATACCTCTAAGTACATAATATAAGAATACTTTCTGTTTTCTAATCGGTGACATTTTGGACTTTGGCTCCAAAATATTGATCTTTATTGTGTGAGCAAATCAGTGAATAAAGTAAAAGGAGTCACACCCTCTATGACTGAAGTAACTAGCACCGTGCCCGCAATGGCTGCCCTTGCTGGAGTGATTGAGGAGCCTAAATCTGTGTTATGAAGAAGGAGACCCCATCCCCACCCCCAGAGGTGAAAGGGAAGGACTGACATTTCACTGAGTCTTGAGGATGGTATTGTTTCCTGTTGCTGATTCAACAAATTATCACAAATCTAGGGACTTCAAAGAGCACATATATTTATTATCTTCTAGTTCTAGAGGTCGGAAGTTCAAGTTCAGTCTTCTCAGGCTAAAGTCAAGGCACCAGCAAGACTGATACCTCCAGGAGGCTAGAGAGAGCATCTATTTTCTTGCCTTTCCAAGTTTTGGAAAATGCCTGCCCTCGTTGGCTTAGAGCCCCATTCACTCCAAACTTTCTTTGTGTTGTCAAATTTCTTCCTCTGATCCTTCTAGTTCCCTCATATAAGGAGTGTTATGATGATCTTGGACCCACCAGGATATTCTCCCCATCTCAAGACTCTCAACTTAATCAGATATGTCTAGTCCTTTTTTCCATGTATAGTGACATACTCACCAGATTCAGGGACTGGGATGTGATGTCATTTAGGTTACCACTGTTTAGAATTTAACCAGAGACTTTGAGACCTTAACTTGAAAAGTGCCGAGTTCTTTTCCAATCTGATCCTTTAGTAGCTGTGCTGATTTACCTTATCTTTGCTTTTCTCTAAGCTACATTGCCATCATATGTTAACACACATGGAAACACTATCTTAATTCACTTAGTGTAGGCACAGAAAGATAAAGCCCAAGCAGATTGTAGCAGAATTAATGTCGAATTCAGGAAGTTCCTTTCTGGAATTAATGACCACCATTTCCTGTTCCCTGACAACCCAGCTTCCTCCGGAGCACCTGGTGCTGACCATGACATCTCAGTTAAGAGGTTGGCATCTCACAACATTCTCTCCTGACTCAGAATATGCCAGTGTGGCCTCTGCTTAACCACACACCCCTCAGACAAGTCAAGAACTTCCCTCAGTCCAGTTCCTGAGTGGTTTTGAGTCAACTGAGCACTTTAACCCATTAACCCCTAAAAAAAAAGCCCTGTCTTTGACCAAGACCATCCTATAAGGAAACAGCTCTTGAGATCTAATTATACCCATTCCTGCAGACTTTATTTAGTATTGAAAAGTATTACTTTTATAAGTGGGAATGTGAGTCATGCTTCTGTTTTTATTGAGTACACAGAAGCAACAGTTAATGTAATTTGGTCCAAACTCTGCATGTAATTCCACTGCTGGAAAAGCAGTCACGCTCAGATTCATCAGAAGCTAGAGAGGCTCTGCCTCAGTTCATTAAAGTTTTTCATTTTTCATCTGTATTAAGCTTAACATAGTTTGGTAAGTCAGCCAAAACAGAGCTGTTGCTCTCACTAGATACTTTCCTGAACCTAGCCATCCCTATTCTGTGCCAAGGATACTTGGGAATTCTGCAGGTAGAGTTCATGCAGCCGATAGATGCATTCATTAGTCACCTTCTGAGACTCAAAGACTGTCAAGAAATAAACAAAGACTGTCACTGCTCCAAAGAGGACACTCATGTCTCACTCTTTCCATTGGCTCACAACTACCTTTGGCTTTCACCTGTACACCTCATAATAATGCTCTGATCTCCTTGTTTATACCCCTGTCCTCTACCATCTACTCCCCAAACAGAAGCTAGAGTGAGGCTTTCAAAACATGAATTTTAAAAAAATGTCCACATTCTACTCAAAACCCTTCCGAGACTCCCCTTTCTCTCTGAAATCCTTCAGCCCGTAAGGACCTCCTTGTCCCCGTCTACTTTCCTTCATAGTACTTATCTCCAGAAGCTGTAGACTGATTAGATTCAGTTGCTTTTGTCACTTCCACTGAATATTTCATGAGGTTAATGACTCTGCTTGTTAACTGGTATCCATAGTAACTAGATTACTACCTAGCACATAGCAGATGCTCAGTAAAGCAATGTAGAATTGTAGTTAAGATGTGGCCTGGACTTAAACTGCCCTGGTTTATAGCTGAGACTCTAGCCCCCTTACCCTAAACTGTTTTTCTCTCAGGGACAAATAAGGGCCATCTCTCTATCTTCTTTCCCCTGCTGATCACTTTATTCATAAAAAAAATCAAGCCTGTTAGCAAGAAGAATGAAAGGAAGCACAAAGCATAACTGTTCTTAATAATCTGCATCTACCTGTGGGTAATTACCAAGAGTAGGAGAGTCTGTGAATACCTCGCAACTGAGATCTAATGTTATGTGGATGAATTTTCCTACAGAAAGTTCACAACTTTCATGAGATTCTCAAAAGGGCCCAGGCACAAAATATTTCAGAACCACTGAATTACGTCCCTGAATCTCAGGACCCTTCTATTTTCAAACTAGGAATTATTATCAGGAAATATGAAGACGTGACTAGATTGCACAAGCAGAGAACCAGTGCAATTCCTAGTATGTTGAAAGCACTCGACTAGTTAACATGGCCGAGAGCCAAACTTAGACCTCATCAATGCAATTAATACGTGAAACTATCTGAAAAGTAGGTGGCTCAAATTTGCCTTGAGGTTAGATATCTACAACCTAAACATAAATATGCACAAGGCTATTCAGTAGGATACTATTTGTGACATAAAAATATAAAGCATTGAAAATAACTTGGCCATATCTGCACAACAATATTCCATACAAATGAAACAAAGAATGCAATATAGTAAGGCACGTGTAGTGGTGCTTGCCTTTAATCCCAGCACTCAAGAGGCAGAGGCAGGTGAATCTCTATGAGTTCAAGGCCAGTCTGGTATACACAGCAAGTTCCAGGTCAGTTGGAGCTACATAGTGAGACCCTGTCTCAATAAAATGCAATGTGGAGTGGTTTCTAAGAAAATCACAGTCAATACCCTTCCGAAAATGGGGTTGAAACAAATAGTCATACACAAAAATAAACAAGAACCTCTTTCTATATCTCAGAATATTACATTCTAAAAATTAACTCAAAATGTATCATAGGTCTAAATTCAAACTTGAAACTATACTTCTAGGAGAAAATTCTTTGTGGCTTTAAATTATGTCAAAGTTTTCTACATACAGCATTAAATTCAACCATCAAGAAGAAAACTGGCAAATTGGACTTTCAACAAAATTAAGAATTTTTGTTCTTTGAAAGCCACTGTTAAGGATGAAAAAGTAAGGCGTGGACTGGTAAAAGCACTTGCAAGTTATATATTTGATGAAGAACTTGAATTCAGACTATAGAAAGAATTCTCAGTATACTATTTTACAAAAACATTTTCTTTAAAGAAAATATATGAATGGAAAATTATTACACGAACACCATTAGTTGCATTAATTAAAATCAGAATGAAATATCAACACTAATAGAATGGCTAAAATTCAAAGGGTTAATAATACAAGTGTTTGTAACAGGGATAAACAGCTTTAATTTTATTTTCAATTATTCTAGGAATTGAACTCAAGTCTCATACATGCTGAGACAGGTACTCAGTGGTAACTGAGCTATATTCTCAGACCAGGATTCTCAGCAATTTAACAGGTGAGAATAAAGAATTCAGTCTCTAAATTTTCTCCGTGAAGCTTTTCCTGTATGATCTACTAGTTCTAGGAGTTTGTGTGAGTCCCTTAACTTCCATTTACTCATCTGTAAATGGGTAAAGAAGGAGGAAAGAAGGGAGGGAGAGAGAGAGAGAGAGAGAGAGAGAGAGAGAGAGAGAGAGAGAGAACTTTCTATCATAGACTGTCCCAGATTCAGTTGTAAACATTACAGCCTATGAATTCCTTCATTGCAACCAAACGACGATAGCTGACCACCCTAAACCACTGGTTCAGAGGCTATGAGAGCCTCATTTGAGTTCAATGATATCAAGTATGGCCATTGAAGAGTCTCGTGTCTTTTACAATTCAGTCTGCATCAGAATCAACTAGAGCTTCTTGAAACACAGATTACTAGATTTTACTCCTTAGTCTGTCATTCAATACACCTGAGGTGGGACCCTAGAACTTGCATTTTTGCAAGCTCCCAAGTTATCCTAATGCTGCTGGTACTGTAATTATACTTTGAGAAGTCCAAGTCTGTGCACTTTAAAATTGATACACTTGAGTAAGTGTGGTTGTTTACTCATGACTCAGCTCTTGCCTTGTCTGAATCTCTGTAGTCCAAATTCTTGGTTTTCAGTATCCTTCTAAAATATTTTTCTATTGGGACTGGATAGATGGTTCAGTGGTTAAGAGCACTGACTGGTTTTGCAGAGGACCCCAGTTCAGTTCCCAGAATCCTAACAAGAATCTATAACTCCAGTTCTAGAAAATCTGACACCCTCTTTTGGCCTCCATAGGCATTGCATGCATGTGATACACTTACATACATGCAGGCAAAATACTCATTTACATAAAAAATGTTTTAAAAATTAATTAAAATATTCCTCTAAGGAACGAATAATGTCCTCCCAAATATAACCATGTTCAAATACCTAGAACTTATAGATATATAGCAAAAAGACTTTGCAGGCTTTTATAGTGAGATCATCCCATACTACCTGGGTGCGCCCACTATAATTGCAAAGCTTCTTATTAGAGAAAAAGAAAGTCAGAGGAGATATGATCATGGGAGCAGAGACAGAGAGAGATTTGAAGATGATGTCTTCTGCTGGCTTTGAGCATAGAGGAAGGAGCCATGCCATGGATGAAGGGATAAAAGAAGTCTTTGAAGTTGGAAAAGACAAGGGAATGAATCATCCTCTAAAGCCTTTAGAAGAAATGTGGTGTAGTCAATTGCTTGACCCACTTTGGGCTTTTGGCCTCCAGAACTGTAAGGTATTATAATCATGTTGTATTAAGTTAGCATCAATTCCTTTCTGCAGAAGAAACAGGAAAATAATGCCCAGCACAAGCGAGTCAGTGTTGGATTCAGATGTTCAAATGCATCTCTGAGTCGCTGGGGAGGCTGAAGCATACATAGGGTTCTATATCAGGATGATTCTTCAGTTCTTTCTGGTACCTACTGGAATCACTATTCTCCTGATGACTAGGCTGGTCTGAATGACCTGGTACCTCAGCTGGGACAATCAGAAAGTGAAGATTTTCTAGTTCTGGTAGTCTCAGGGGCCTCTCCTCTCCAGAGCATCTTTCCAGCAGATGTTGGACTTCTTATGGAAGCCCTGAGCTTCAAGAGCAAATATATCAAGAAAACGTGGCTAAAACTCTAAGGTATGGGAGCCCTATGAGTCCTGGGCCATTTCCATTGCATTTTATTGATTAAAAAGCAGTGTCTAGAGTTAGCAGCATCAAAAGAGCTTAAGAGTGGAGGTGCTACATTTTCCTCAGGCAAAATTGAAGGTACTGTGGGCAGTGGAGACAGTATCCTAAGGAAGGTACAGCAGGCAGCCAGGGGTAGTCAGAAAACAGCCCCCACTGCCAGCTTACTCTACAGCATCTAATTTAAACTGTAGTAATAATACAGCGTAAAAGACAGAGCACATAAAGCACAGCTGAACGATAGGAACTATGAGGTTCATTCTTTGTTTCTTATTTAAATTATGTTTTATAATGTACTCATGAAAAACAACATCAATAGAGCTGGGGAGATGGCTCAACTGCTAAGAGCAGAGTTGCTCTTACAGAAGACCTGAGTTCAGTTTCTAGCACCCATGTTGGGTGGCTCACAACTGCCTGTAACTCCCACTCCAGAGGATCCAACATCCTCTTCTGGCCTCCACAGGCACTCATGTGCACGTGCAAACAGATACACACACACACAACACACACACACACAAATATAATAAAAGTAAAATTTAAAAAAACAATGTCAAAAGAAATAAAAGCATTTAGGGTCAGACCACTTTGGTATATACTTTCCAGCTTTCCTTTTTTTCCAGGCTGTATCCCTGGCATATGTATTTTTTTGCATGACTGGCTTATTTGTTATTTGATCTTTAGACTCTCCACACAACCAGCATATCCTAAAGTATGGTGTCATTCTGAAAGTTTATATAGGAATAAATGCAACTTTCTTGAGATTATTTTTTCTCTATTGTATAAACTGGGACAATTTCAGATGACTTTAAAGGAAAAGAAAGTCCATTCTTTTGAAATCTTAATACAGCAAATTAAATGTTTTCATATAACGTGTAAACATGTGATCTTTGTTCATATATATATTTATGCTTTTTATGTTCCAAGTTGCAATAACATAGTTTTATATTCCTTTCTTTCTTTTATTTTAATTAAAAGTTAGTTATATGTGACCCCAAAGAAATGTAGCCAGTTTCTTGGCTAAAAGTCAAACAGTCCTTGGGCCTATTAGCAACATACTCTGTTTCAAAGGCCAAAAATGTCAAAAGTGTTTGGGAGCTTGTATTTAATCCTTAAAAGATTTTAAGGTTACCTCTTCAGAGAGGGGAATGTTGGAGGGGAGGGAGTGGGCATGGATTTGATCAAAACACCTTACATGCATGTATGAAATTCTCAATAAGATTTTTGTAAAAGTTAAAAAAACAAACAACCCCCCCCCCCGCCAAATTTAATACAATGTTTTCCAGATTACTTCTGGCACATGGGCCAACATAAAAAACAAAAAAATTAGTGTTGTGTAGGGGTTTGTGCACATGAGTGCAGGTTCCAGCAGAGGCCAGAAAAGGGTGCCAGATTCCCTGGACACTGGTTTACAGGTGGTTGTGAGCTGCCCAGTGTGGATGCTTGGAACGGAACTTGGGCCCTCTGCAAGATCAGTTAGCATCCTTAATTGTTGAGCCATCTCTTCAGCTCTCCTTTCTTCCTCCCTCCTTCTCTGCCTCTGTATCTGTCTCCTCTGTCTTTCTCTTTTTCTGGTTTTAAAAATTAAATATGGTCATAAACTTAAATAATTTTATTCATTATAATTTTGTTTGATGGTTGTATGCAGATATGCCCATGCCACATAGCATATGTGGAGGTCAGAGGACAGCTTTGTGGAATTGGTTTGCTCCTTCCACCTTTATGTGGATTCCAGGGACTGAACCCAAGTTGTCAAACTTCTACAGCAAGTGCCTTTACTTACTTAGCCATCTTGAGGGCCCAACTTCTGTTTTTCATTTTATGAACTCTTAGAGCCTCTGTTTAATGTTTGCACAATATTTCATCTGGTAGTAGAGCATAATGTCTTAAACTGCACCTTATTGTTGAACATTTACATTGTTTTCATTTTCACTTTTCAGGCATATCTTCGTTTATTATTATTATCATCTTTACTTTTGTCAGCCTGATTCCTTGAAGAGAATCCTTGAAGAAATGGCTGGCTTCCCCAGTGTGAAACGGTTCCTATGTGCTGTTGCAGTCCAGCGGGAGCAAGCTGAGCCTGTGGTCGTGCCACTGGCAACTTGAGTACCAGCCTCCCCACTGCCTTGGCAGCACTTGCTGTTATTTCAAAAAACAAACCATACTGAGATGGGAAGAACTGGCTTAATAGACACAAAATGCTATTTGTGTTTCTTAACTGTTTACTTTTCTGCCACTATTTTCTTCAACTTTTTATTGTGAAAATTTTAGACTGACAAATTGAAAGAATTGTGTACTGAATGTATCTTCCTCATTCATTGTCAATATTTTGCCACAGTTGCTTTCTGTTCTTCTCCCCAACACACACACAAGCACACACACACACACACACATACACACACACACATACACACACAAATTTACATATACATACACTCACACACATACTTGCACACATGTACACATACACACATACACAGACATACACACACATATTAGGCATACATTTACATACACAAACACACATACGCACATACTTATGCATACATATACATATACACATACACACACACACATGATTTCCTTTTGCCAAGCCATTTGAAATTTGAAGCATCATGGTACTATACCCCTAAACTCCTCATCACATATCTCCAAATAAACCAAATAATCACCATCCTATCATATACAGGAAATTTCAGCACTGAGTATGGCAATGCATGCCTGTAATCCCAGCACTAGGGAGACTGAGACAGGAGGATTGTGAGTTTCAGGGCAGCCTAGAATACATAGCAAGATTCTGTCTAAATAAATAAATAAATAAGGAAAAAAGAAAAAAAATACAATGAAGTCCAGATGACTTTGCCTCTGCTGGAGAGCACGTAAAGACAGCTAGAAGATGGGACATCACCTAGAGAGAGAGGCCAGCTGAAGGACAATCAAAGCACACAAGATATAGCCTCAACTGAAGAGAGTCATATGTGATTCTAAGCTGGTACCATAGGGGCAAAAGAGTCACCCTGAAGCCATGAGAAGTTATACAATGCCACTAAGCACGAAATCTGGTGTGTGTGTGTGTGTGTGTGTGTGTGTGTGTGTGTGTGTGTAATATCCACCACAGTAGGAAGTTAACACAAAGATATAGGGCAGAGAAGTGGCAGTTGTGTTGTTTCAGTTGTATTTTATTTATCTCCATGCTGGGGTGCAAATTCAGGGCATACAGTTGTATATTGTTGTATTAAAAACCTGCAAAGTTTTAAGGCTCAATATGGCTTATTCTTACTATATCTCGTGATTTAGCTGGTCAAGAATTCAGAAAAGATAACAGGTTTTGTTGAAGCAGGGTGGCATCCTGGCAGTTATTTTGTAGGTGGCACATGTGATTGCTCTTTCTCTTATGGTCCCAGGCTGTAGACTGACACAATGCCACTTCTGCAGAATTCTATTTGGAGCAGTCACAGAATGTGCTCACCTTCAGAGACATGGATATAGCTCCTGACCCTCTTTTTTGTTTGGGCTTGGGCTTTCCCCCCATTTTTAAAATTAAATTTTTGCAATTTTTCATACAATATAATTTGATGGTATTTAGATCCCCTCCCCTATCTGCACTTCCACTTATTGCCTCCACCCAATTTAATGTGATATATATATATATACATATATATATAATTTAATTTGTGTCTCCAAATGTCTTTCATTATGGGTACATCCACTGGAGCCTGGTTAACCTACCAAGAGTCCCATCTGTTGACAGTTTCCTTAGGTGGAGTGGGAGCTTCTTACCCACTTCCTCGTGTCCATGCTGGGTTTTTTTTTTTTTTTTTTTTCTGGTTTAAGCTTGCATGGGACTTGTGTATACTGTCACCAGTGCTGTGAGTTTATATGAGTAACTGACCAGCTGTCTGAAAACTCTGTTTCCTTGTGGTCATCCTCCACCTTGGGCTCTTGCACTCTTTCTGACCCCTCTTCCACAATGATAATTGACCCTTGGGAGGCAGAAGTTTGATGTAGATGTCTCATTCAGAGATAATCACCCTGCAGCCTCTTTTTCTCTGCATGTTGGTTAGTTGTGGGTTTCTGTGTCAATTACCATCGGTTGCATAAGGAAACTTCTCTGGTGAGAGTTATGGGTATAACAATAAGTCATTTGGAGTCAGTTTAATACTATAACTATTGAGTAAAAAACTAGTATTAGGTTCTCCCTATGACCTGTCTAGCTTCAGGTTCCTGAGCCCGGTATCAATGTCAGGTATATGCTCCATCCTAGGAAGTAGGACCTTAAATCCAATAAAAAGTGACTGGTTACTCCTGTAATATTTGTGCCACTATTGCACTGGTGGGCATATCTTGCCAGGCCAGTTGATACTGTAGTTCACAGAATTCACAGTTGGCTTAGTAAGGTTGATGATTAATTTTCTCTTCAGGTAGCATGCTTAGTACCTTTTAGCACTATGAATGCTAGCCAGTGGAGATCAGGCTCTGAAGCCAAACCAGTTTGATTTCTCCTTGTTTATTCTACAGCTCAGAGCAGTGAAGGGAGTATGGAGAGGGATCAGCAACACTAAAGACCTTCAGACAAAGCCATATAGAAACCTACCACTATAGAAGCTTCTTAAAGTATATACATATGCATCATAAAAGAAGTTAAAAGGAGTTATCCTATAGCAGGGGGACATTGCCCTTTCTAGATATCATAGGCTAATGAAAAAGAAAACCTCAGTGCCAGCGATGGACTCCCTCTCTAGAAGCTATTGACCAGGGGTCCCATAGACCCTGAAACAATACTGGCCACTGTCCCTACTCTTGGTTACCCACAAGAACTGGATGGTAAGACCCTATTACTGAGGACATTATGTACATGGGCTTGTTTTTTGAGTCAGGGACTCACTCTGAATTTTAGGCCATCGTAGAACTCACTGTGTAGGTCGGGCTGGCCTCAAGCTCACAGCAGCCACCCTGTCTCCACCTTACCTGGGATCATAGTTCTGTGCCGCCGTGCCCAACTTCTTCCTATCTTTTGATAAAAAAATGTCAAAGAATTTGTGGATATCTTTTTATACTATCCCTTCTCCAAATAAGCAAAAAATCTACAAGCTTTTCCTCTTCTTTTATCCTGTACAATGAGAAATATTCAAATATTTTTGTAGATAGTTTTCTTCTAAATTACTTTGTTGATATATCTATTGCTGCCTTATAATAAACTGCCCATAGCCAAAATGTATAGTTTGATAAATTTTCACCTGTGTCTACACCTGTAAACTATCAAATGCTATCAAGAGGCTCACCACTCTCAAAATCTTCTTCTTGTCTGTAATCCTTCTTCTCTTCTGCCTCTCTCCATCCCCTCCCCAGGCAATCGTTGATCTGCTTTCTGTCTCTAAGGACTGGCCTGAATTCTCTAGCATCATATATAACTTTGATAATACAGTGTATACTTTAAAAATATTCTTTTCAGTTGCATTGGTGGTTCAGTGATAGAATTCTCGCCTGCCATAAAAATATTCTTTTCAGTTTGGCTTCTTTCACTCAGTATCATTATTCTGAGGTTCATCCACACTGTGGCTGTATTTTTCTTTCATTATATGGACATACCACAATTTTTTCCCATTCACCTATTGGTGGTTATTTGATTGTTTCCAATTTGGAGTGTATCTACTTAGTGTGGGCTGTATTAACAAAACACCATAGACTGGATGGCTTATCCTAACAGTGCTTACTTTTCACAGTCTAGGAAGTTCAAAAGGGAGATGTTGGCTGATTTAGCTCCTGATGAGGATCCTTCTTATATGCATATAGTTGACTCTTTTTTCAGTCTTTTTGAGACAGGGTCTCCCTGTAGCCCCAGCTGGCACTCGCTATGTTGACCAGGCTGGTCTTGATCTCACAGAGATCTGCCTTCCTCTACCTCCTGAGTTCTGGGACTAAATGTGTGCACCATCATGGCTAGTAGATAGTTGACTTCTTTACAAACATTCTCATATGCCACATTTGCATTCACACATGCATGCACATATATATTTCACAGTAAGAGAAGGAGGCTCTGTCCTCTCTTCCTCTTGTTATTATAAAGACACTTAATCCCATCATGGGGACCCCACCATCATGACTTCACCTAAACCTAATGACTTCATAAAGACCATATTTCTAAACACCATCAAATTTCACATTGGAGATTAATGTTTTAACATGTGAATTTTGGAGAGGCAGTCAATCAGGCAAGTAACATCTTTTACACACTGGTTTACTTAGTTATAAAATGGGGATAAACATGGCACCAGGACCAAAGAATTAAGTACATGAATGGCCAAAGCATGGGGCTTTCCATGCATTGAGCAGTCCATAAATGTAGGTGAGATGATAAAGGAGACCATTTTCATCTTTTCTGTCCAGGCCAATATTAAAATAAAATATGTTCATTTCCAAAACCATGAAGGTGTCCATGCCTCTTTTTTTCATGCTATTGCTCTTCTGAAGATTTACACCTTGCTGCTCATATCCAGTCAACCAAGGAAGCTCCCTGTCCAAAGCCTGAGAGACTGATCATGGAGCAACACCCCACACTACTTGGAATATAGTAGGGACCTAATAAACTTTTTTTTTTTTTTTTGAGACAGAGTCTCACTGTGTAGCCCTGACTTACCTGGAACTTGCTGTCTAGACCAGACTGGCCTCAAACTCACAGAAATCTGCTTACTTCTGCCTCCTAAGTTCTGGGCCACCAATGCCCAGCCCAATAAACATTTTTAAATGAATTAAACACCTGTGACAAGACAAGTATATCAGGTCCCAGGGGTATAGAGATCACATGAGAGGCCAGACTATGTAGAAACCATCTAATAAAAGAGTCACATTACAAATAATGATGAGTTCAGTGTCCATCATAATAGGAAGATGCAAACTGAATCGGGTGGACACTAGAGAGGCCTTGAGGAGGGCACCTAGCTGAAGGCAGTGAGGGGATTAACAAAGGCTGGAAAACAGGGAAAAACATAAGATGGATTTACAAGAACCGCCAGAAGCAAGCCTTGCGGAGCAGCAAGGCTTGAAAGCTCCAGCAGAGCTCGAAAGACAGGCGTGAAGACCCCCATGGTTTGGGAAATGAATATACGAAAATATTTTGATATTGGTCATTAAAGAGACCAGCACATTCAGATCAAGTTGGGAAAGAGTTTAGGTGCTAAAGAGCAGGGGTCTTTTGGTATAAATGTGGCTGAGTAGCAGGAAAAATAGGCAGGAGAATGAGGGGGGGCAGTTCTCAGTTTCTGGGAAAGTTTTGGTATTCACTTTTGTTTTCTACTGCTAAGCTCAAGCTTTGGCAAAGACTGGGTGTTCCCCAAGTGCTTCAGACAGACTGGCAGGGGAGCAACATAGGCAGCCAAAATTGTAAACAGGCTCCCCAATTGTTCCCAAGATTTGCTGTTCTCTAGTTCTTTACCCTAAGGGGCTCTGGAGCCTGGGGTGTTCAGGGCTGGTATTATCTGTATGAACAGAAATAGACTCTCTGCCATGGAAGGAGGCTACAAAAGGGACATGCACCCAGCTATATGGGTGTGGAGCCTTTGATGCATTTTTACCCCTGAAGTAGAGATTGCATATATTTTGTTTCCCACAAAGCTCAACTAAGAAAAAAATGCATGAGAACAAATTAGTGTCTCCAAATCACTGCTTTTCATCATCTAACAATTAGATTGCAGCTTACTGGTTTCCACAATTAGATTAGAGGCCTGTATAGCTGATTATTCTTATTAAGTAATATCTGCCCAAAGGAAAACCTCCAAGTTGGTTTTAAATCCAAATGATTCAAAATACAATACCCACGTCTTCTATACCCCTGCCCTCCCTTTGCTAATCCCATTGAACTCGGTTTTAATTTTGCATACAATATATTTGTCTTGATCAGAAGCTTAATAAACTTAGGCAGAAATTCTACACTAAGATATATGGCTCTGAAGAGGACTTAAGCTTGTTTTCTTCCTTAGACTTATAAGAAAGTTGCTTTCTGTTCATGTGACTTGACTTCAGTGGCCACTCTTTCTTTCCTGAGGAGGTCAAGTAGGTTTCTTTTGCAGAAAACAAGTGAGCTCTTTCATTTCAAAAGCATAAAGTTATCAAAATTAAAGTAATCCATGTCTGAGTGACTTAATCTCTCTGAATAGCCAACTCTGTTTCCAAAGAACAGTAACAATTCGCAAGGGTTGTTTGGACTTCCTTACCCATCTAAAGTAGCAAGCAAATATAATAACTTGAGGAAATTATCTGGACATTAATATGTCCAGAAAATGGAAGCAAGATGAAAGTAGCAGGTTCTCATTCCCATTCTTACAAGAAAACCATCAGAAAGCTTCTAGACGCTCTAGCTGTTTCCTTCTCTGTAAATGAAGGATGGATGCACCTGTGCTGAAAGTTAATTGGCGGCTGTTAAGGAATGGAGGGGGAGGAGGACATGAGTGCCTACAAATGGTGTGATGGCGGTATTAAATGTCAATTTGACACCCCAGGTAAGCCTCCAGACACACCTGTGAGGGAGTGTATAGATTAAGGTTAGCCTCTGAGAATGTCTGTGAGGGATTGTCTTGATTGTGTTACTTGATATGAGAAGACTCATCCTATTTGTGGGGGGCACTATTTCCTTAGCAGAGGATCCTACACTGTATAAAATGGAGAGGGCAAGATGAGTTGTGGCATGCACACATTGATTCATGGCTCTCTGCTTTTGACTGTAGATGTGATGTGACCAGTTGCTTGAAGTTCCTGCTGCTTGCCTACCCCACAATGATGGACTGTAACCTGGACTTGTGAGCCACATAAACCTCTTCTCCCCTAAGTTATTTTTGTCAGGGTATTTTATCACAGCAACAGAAAAAGAAACAAAGACAAATGGGTATGTGTTTCTCTTTGGGGTAATAAAATATTCTGGAATTAGGTGGTATACCTTATGAAGATACTAAAAATTAATGAATTTTACACTTTTTAATTTTATTATTTTATTTTATTTTATTTTATTTATGTATCAGTGTATTGCCTGCATGTGTTTAGGTGCACTCATGTCCTGCAATGCCCATGGAAGTCAAAAAAAGGTGTAGGATCTCCTGGAACTGGAGTTACCGATGGCTGTTAGCTGCCATGTGGGTGCTGGGAATCGAACCTGGGTCCTCTGCAAAAGCAACCAGCGCTCCAACCACTGAGTCATCTCTCTGACCCCTGAATTTTATACTTTAAAATGGGAAATTTTGTGATGCATGAGTTGCAGCTTATTTTTTAAAATGTCAGATGCTATGCTTAAAAGACAGAGCCTAAAAATTTATAGCTACTTTTGAAAGTGATGTATCCTTGCTCTGGAATGTGTTACTGAATATGTTAAAGCTGTAATGAAATGCTTCTTCTAATCATATTAGGCCAACAACCTACTGACAAATTATACATACAGCCAGATCAAAGAATGTAATATATGTCTAGGCAAGGTTTATCTGAGAGTGTTAGGTCTTTGCCCAAGCTCTATCTACATGGCACATGGTAACTGAAAGTACCAGACTGGTGGAACTAACCTTGGATGTTTAACAGCCATACTATGAGGCCTATACTAATTTGGACAGAGGGACATAAAGGACGGTTTTTGCTCCTTGTCCTCCTAGGTCAACTAAGTTCTAGGGGACTATCAGCATTTCTGAAAATGTCCTGTAACTGTGGTGAGTCACCTGTCGTCTTGATCAAGGAGGCCATGAAGACCCCACCAGATGGACTTGAACCAGTGTCCAGTCTACAAAGAGGAGGGTCAACACAGAGGAATCATTTCCTCCATGCTTCCAAGCAAAGCCAGCTGTGGTCAAGTGGGACCTTTGACTTATCTTCACATAGACAGAACTGGTAAAAGAAAGGAGCCAGAGGCTTCTCCCAAGCCCATTTTACCCTGAGGAATAGATCCTCAAATGACCTTAAGAGTAAAAATAAATTGGTTTATCTGGGCCAGTTGTAGGGTCTTAAACACCCACAAGGAAAGTATAACCAAAGATTAATGAGGTCAATATAATTTTTTAAGAGTCCATATGTATAGCTAAAGGCTACATAACAAGAAACAATGCCAGACAGGAGATACCTTCTTTGAGTTATTGGCCAGAGTGGCCAAAGAGACTCCCAGATGGTAACCCAGCATAGAACTGGGAAAATGAACAGCAGACCCCAATCTCATCTAAAGGAATATTGACAACTGATTGCTGCTAGATGAGGAACAGCTGATCTTCCTAAAACAAGGACCTCTAGATAAGCTGACTAGATTCAGCAGACAAGCACTTGGGAATGGCTGGGGGCACTAACAACTCAGTGGGCAGTGGCAGGGGTGACAGAGTATATGGGCTCCAGTGTGTGGGAGGGGGATGTTATGGGAGGGTACCATTTGGGAGGTGGGTATATAGATGAATAAGATTGTGTGGGATGTTCTGTATGATACACACACAAAAATACCAACAAACTAAAAAAAAGACATATTTGAGGAGGAAGCATAAAAATTTAATTCATGTTAAATAGTAGAGGTAATAAACATTATCATTGAAATCTACCTAATGACTTTATACCCATACTCAGGTACTAAGGATCCAAGTGTAACTGACTGTGACTAGTAATAATCAGATTCATAGAGATTAAAGACACGTGTGCAAACACCTAAATGTTAGGAGCATTAAAAATGTAGGAAAGAGCATATTTTAAAATGAAATGGAGATCTTCTTTAAAGGGTAAAAACTCATTCAATTTTATGTCTTACAGGGTTTATATTGGGTTCAATATTGTATAACTGTATTAATTCAGCTGTGAACCTGAAAATTTACAGTCACTTTTGAAAGAGATGTATCCTTGCTCTGGAATGTGTTACTGAATATGTTAAAGCTGTAATGAAATGGTTCTTCTAATCATGTGGTTATTAAATTAAAAAAAATTTTTAAAGAAAAAAAAGTACATAAAAGCCTCTGCAAAGCCATAGTTGTCAGCGATAATAAGTTGTATTAGGTGGGAGGCTTTCTTTCTTGTTGCTATTGTATTTTTGCTTTTTATTAGTTTTGGTTGAAAATAATAGAAGGTGGAAAATTTACTGATTTCCACAAGCGAACTTCAAAATGCCACAGATCCTTAGAACAAGAGATTCCAACTGGGCCCAAATACTCTCCCACCCCCATTTTGGCTTGTGTGACCATTACCTATGACCGTTCCCTATGCTGTGGCAGAGGAAATAGGTATCTGTCGCCAAATTCCTGATGCAACTTCTGCTCTGTCTCTAGCAATGGGCCAGTCATTAGTTCTCTAGCCAAGTTTAATACTTCTGTGGAATGGCTCCAGCTGGTCCTGTTTGGGTACAGTATGTAACCTGAAGCAGTGACAGTCGCCTAGGAATCTACTTCTGCAAGATGATTCCCTAGAATCACATGGGGAGAGGGGAACTTCCCAGAAAAGGTAGACAGGATGCCGCTGCCTTTAGCAGACGAAAGTCTTTCCTACAGCACAATGACTCAGACTTCCCTTTGCTGAAGCCAGAGGGACATTAGCCATCTATGAGAGCATCCAGTCCAATCTCTTTATCTCATAGAGTAAGGAAGCTATGTTCATAAAACTAGGAAGCAGAACCAACATTAGCTCCCATCTCTTCTGACATCCTGGTCCACATGCACTGACAATTCCCAGATTCCACACCACAGTAAGATCAAGAGAACACACTCAAAATACAGACTGCAGATCTTAGGGGTCTGGTGCACATGAGTGTAGATTTAATTATAAGTACCTCAGATGATTTTGTTGTTTGGGACAGACCATTAGAAAAGAAGTCCTGTTGCCTGATCCCCCTGCCTGCATTGCTGGCCTGGACCACCCTCCCCTCCGCCTGCATTGCTGGCTTGGATCCCCCCACCTGCTTTGCTGATCTAGATCCCCCTGCCTGCATTGCTGGCCTGGATCCCCCTGCCTGCATTGCTAATATCCTTGATGTGAGCTGTGGTGATCCCTGATGCACACCTGCTATGAGAAGTGCTAGTTAGATTCATGAGGGATGCTTTAATAACATTTCAGATACTTGGACCCAACTACTACAAAAGGCTATAATTGATCTGGGATTCCAGGCACTGACATTTTTCCGTGAAGAAAGTCAAGAACCATCTGCTAAGGCATTATTGCCTTCTTTACACAGGGATTGTGAATGAAATGTGCATCTGGAAAGTTATTGTCAGCTACTGTGTTACAAAATATGATGATGATGATGATGATAATGATAATGATGAAGATATTTCCTGTGTGCTTCCTGTGTACCAAGCACCATGCCAAGCATTTTATGAGCCATAATTTCATTTAATGTTCAATAACATTAGCCTGCTCATATTATTATCCCTTTTCCTTGACTACAATATGTCATCAGTTGAAGACTATCAATTTAATAGCAGTTATTAGAAAAAGTCTGCTGTTAGTTAACAGGAAAATATGGAGATTTAATCAGGCCCCCGGAGATGAAGATTTGTTTTAGTTAGCGTAAATGTAAATTTGTAGTTCTAATAATGGAATGCAAAGAAACAAGTGCGGTAATGTCATAGCAACTACCTCATCTGTTATGATGTTAAGTGAACAGAAACCTTCTCTTTAACCTTTCTTTGTTGTGTTTTCAGACAAGGTCTTGCTGTATATCCCAGATAAACCTCAAACTTGCCACCCTCCTGCCTCTGCCTCACAAATGCTGGGATACTACAGGTGTGTGCCACCATACTTCTATCTTCTTTTGACTTTTCCTATAGCCACAGTTATCTCATATTGGGGTATCCACACTGGGCCTGGAATCTGGCAACTTTATTTAGGTATAACCTATTTCAGGAAAAAATAAACTGTGAGGGAAAATATGTGTCTCTGAGTCACAGAAACATAGGGATGAAATTATCCCTGTTCAAGATGAGACTTTAAAAGATTAAGTGATTTGTTCCAAGTCATATAGTTTTTCCATGTCCAAACAAGAACTATAGTCCAGCACCCCTGATTACTAGAGAAACTCTGGACCATCAAATTCCTTATACACAAATGCCCTTGAAAAAATCAAACAGTATGTCAAAAAAAAAAAGTCTTGCAGTTCTACCTTCTGCCAACACTTGGAAATAGTCCCATGAGGTGCCCAGGCTTTCAAGACCTGACCAGGCAGGGATGTAGTGCAGTTGTTAGAGTGCTTGCCTAACATGCAAGCCCGGGGTTCAATTCTTGGCACCATAAAAACCCAGTGTGGTGGTGAGACACCTGTAACCCAGGCTTTCGAGACCTGACCAGGCAGGGATGTAGTGCAGTTGTTAGAGTGCTTGCCTAGCATGCAAGCCCAGGGTTCAATTCTTGGCACCATAAAAACCCAGTGTGGTGGTGAGACACCTGTAATCCTAGCACACAGGAGGTAGAGAAGGTCAGGGTCATCCTCAGATGCATAACAAGCTTTAAAGATGGCTGGGCTGTATGAGCTCTTGTTTTTTTTTTTTTTTTTAAAGACCTACCCGGCCAGGCGTGGTGGCGCACGCCTTTAATCCCAGCACTCAGGAGGCAGAGGCAGGCTGATCTCTGTGAGTTCAAGGCCACCCTGGTCTACATAGTGAGTTCCAGGACAGCTGGGCAACAGAGAGACCCTGTCTCAAAAATATTCAAAAGAAAAAAAAAAAGACCTACCAAATTACTAGAGTACAAATGCTGTGTGCTAATGCTGTGTGCTAACGTGGTGCAGGAGTCAATTTTATAGTGTTCTGAGACAAGTACAACTGAATATTCAGTTTATCAAGAGCTGCATTCAACTGGAACATCAAGGAAAGTAGGTTGAAAGTATAAGAAAGGGGATGGCATCATCAGTTGGGTTAGTTTTAAGCTTGCAAGAGGCTGTTTTCAAATGATGAGTGTGACCAAATTTATCTGACATTGTTGGATCTTTTCTTTCTTTTAAAAGTAGTATTTGACTACGACAAAATTGAATGCTCAATTTTTTCCCCAAAGACAGAAAGAAGGGGCAATTCAAAAATAAAAAGTACATAGGAAACTACAGAGGAAACAGCAGTGGTACTTTTATCTTGGGGGTAATAAACAGCTGTCTAGTTGGACTTAAAGTCCTCTTGTAGGAGGGAATCCATGGGTGGCATTGCAAAGTACAGCCAAAAACATATGACTGGAGAGGTCATAGATCTTAGAGAAAACTGATTTCTGTCATATCTCTAGACCAGTGAAATTTCTTACTGTATGCTAAATATGGGTCCTTATATTTACAGACAAGTATTCCATTCACCACTCATCAAAAAAGCTTCTTTCTGCAACAGATGGAGACTATTACAGAGTTCTACAACTGGTCACAAACAGAGAATATGTGTCTGAGAGAAACCCAGCCCTAAGTGACATAGTTACAGTGGAAGCTTTACACCTAAGGGTTATGGAGTATTGTGGAACGGGGGTAGAGAGAATACTAATGCATCCCTTAAGTCTCACCAGCAAAGTTTCCTCACGCAAAGGAGTGCCATGTATACAGAAGCCCACAACAAGCCAAGGTTCAGAGCACATGTCCCTAGATAGGACTCCTATATTAAACCTCTCCCACCCATGGTCTAGGGACCATTGCAGAAGAAGGGGCTGAAAGATTGTAAGAGCCAGGGTTGGTGCATGAATTTAAGGAAACAGAGTCTTCTAGGCCTCTGGGAACTTGTTCATATGAACTCACAGCAATGGTGACAGTGGGCACAAGACCATGCAACTCAATCAGACAAAAACCCAGCACAGAACTGGGGAAATGGGCAGCAGGCCCTAACTTTAGCCGAGGACCTATTGGCAACTAATTACTGCTGAGTGAGGGACAGTTGATCTTTAAGGGAGTGACTCTAGATATGCTGACTAGACTCCAGTGCATGGAGGCACATCTGGGTGCAAAAGTTTGATTCGATTGGCCTTAACATATGTGGGGAGTATGGGAGGGTACAGATTGGGAAGGGGTCTAAATATGAGTAAGCTTTTGTGCGAAATGGACAAAACTTCAATTAAAAACATACATAAAAATACCCTTTACTCCTCCTAAATAACTCTGCTATACCATATTAAAATGAATAAAAATAAGAAGAGCAATGTCCCTGTTTATTCATCCCCATTCACTCTCCTAAGAGATACTTAATTTGGTACATTTTTCTGGAATACGCATGTCTAAAACATCTTCCCTCACATTGAATCATGCATGTGTGGTTCACAACTTGAATTTTTTCCGTTTAACAATATATAATGACAATATTACATTATTTTAAACAAAAGGTAAACTGAGTAATTCATCTTAAGCACTTTGGATAGTTTTTGTCTCTCCAAATGTTCCCATGGCACCACAGAAGCAGTCTTACACGCAGCCCTATTGTACCAGCTTTAATAAAATTCTACTTACATACCAAGTACAGAGTCACCCCAGAAGTTGGCAAACTCTCTCTTGGGCTGTGGTTTTCAGTATATGTGTGGTGCTGAGCAGCAACTTCCCTCCCTGTTCTCCCCATCTCCAGCCAGCCTGTGTGGTTAAACTAGCTCGGATAAGGGCTGAGGAGGAGCCTTGATTTGTAAGTCTTCTGATTTCTATAGTAAATACTCCCACTGTGGCTGCGTTCAAGTGTCAATAATTGCTAACTGGCTCACAAGAGGCCTGAATATGTAATGACTAGTGTTGAGCTGACGTGAAACACCCGTGCTGGGCCTTTCAATGGTCAATTATGGCACCTATGCAACAGATGCATTTATCTCAATATGACACTCTTACAGCCTGATTTCAAACATATAGCCACCACACCTAAAAGAAAGGTGGTTATAAAGGGAACAAATGACCAAGGGCCATAAAATAGGAGGGAGAAAGTGAATTAGAGGAACACCCTTCTCACATTTCTTTATTAACTTGGAATTTCTAGTACATCACTTTCAAGTGGGATGAGGTTCTTCTGTGGATGGATAGGTATTGATATTATTCTAACAATTTTTTCTTCTGCCACATAAAAATAAAGGAGCCTGCAAGCTTGGTTTTAAGTTCTTTTAACATCCATTAGGCATTCTTTGCAAGTTTCCTTTTTTCCAGCTGTTAAATCGCTATGCTTGCAATATTTTTTCCTACATAATGATTTTTGTGGGAGCTCATATAGTAAGCATTTTAAAGTTGTTCCAGTTGTGACAGTAAGATAATGGA
This sequence comes from Nannospalax galili, assembly GCF_000622305.1. Classification (NCBI taxonomy): domain Eukaryota; kingdom Metazoa; phylum Chordata; class Mammalia; order Rodentia; family Spalacidae; genus Nannospalax; species Nannospalax galili. The sequence continues at coordinate 674,546 of NW_008355723.1, forward strand.
ACTTTAGAAATCCCACTATGTATATGAAAATATAGAAAAACCATGTGCTTATTTCTCAGGAAATTGTTACACACTTACTCTAATGAAGACGCTATTGTTCAAAATGCCTAGGAAATTCTTTTTCAAATTATCTTTATTACAGGATTAGTATGAATGAATGAAAATTAGTTATGTTGCCTTTGTCAAAGGATGAAATTACGAAGTAGCATGGCTCATGTCTGTAATCTAGTACTGGGGTATTTGAGGCGGGAGGATTGTCATGAGTTTTGAGGCCAGCCTGAGCTATGTAGTGAATTCCAGATCAGTATGAGGACAGTATGGAACCCTGCCTCCAACAAACAGAAAGTAAGGGCCTGAAGAGATGGCTCGGAAGGTAAGAGTATTTGTTGAATGAGCATCAGAACCTGGGTTTAAATTCCTAGCACCTGCATAAAAAGCTTACATTCTTATAATCCCAGTGTTGTGGGGTAGAGACAAGGTCACTGGAGCTTTCTGGCCACCAACCTAGCTCCAGATTCAGTGGTAGACCCTGTCTCAAGGACATAAAGGGAAGAGGGAAGGAGAAGGACTCCCAGCATCCTCCTCTGGCCTCCTTGCACACATAAGTGGTCATATACCACCCACAGTAAAAAATTTACAATAATAGATAAATAATAAAAATTAAAAATTTAAACATAAAAATAAAAAAATGCAAAGGACAAAATTACAGTGTAAAGATATTAACTAGCTTTATTTTATTAAAGTTTCATTTATGATGATGATGATGACGATGATGGTCGTGGGTGTGTGTGTGTGTGTGTGTGTGTGTGTGTAGGTACACACATGCCACAGTGCATGTATGGAGGTCAGAGGACAACTTTTGGAAGTCAGCTGCCTCCTGCTGTGGGTGCTGAGTATTGAACTCAGGTCGTCAGGCTGGCGCAGCAAACACTTTTACCAGCTAAGCCATCTTGCCAGTTCCTAGCTCTACATTTAATTCTATAATCTGGCAACATTGCATTCCATAAAACTGAGTAAGTACTCCAATGGGCTGAGCAGAAAAAGGCTGAAGGGATCAAAAAGGAAAACAAGAGGCAGATGTTAAAGGTCCTTTCTTTGTAAAGCTGGGATGGTGAGACTAAAAAATTTAAAAAAACTGATGGTTATTAAAATGCTTCGGGTTTCACTGTTTCTGCGTGGGGTGAAGGCAGCACACACTTTTCTTCCAGTAGAATCTAGCAGTTTGGGAACTATGGCAATTATCCCCCTAATCCCAACTTCTTAGAAAGCTGGATAAACAGCTTCGTTCTTGGTGACATGGAACTTTAGCATGAGTGACTCCATGTGGATTGTTAGCATTGGGGTCCAATGCCTTGGTCTTTAGTCTAGAACAATGGCCTCCTGCCGTTTTTATTTCATTTTCTTCCAGTAGAATCTAGCAGTTTGGGAACTATGGCAGTTATCCCCCTAATCCCAACTTCTTAGAAAGCTGGATAAACAGCTTCGTTCTTGGTGACATGGAACTTTAGCATGAGTGACTCCATGTGGATTGTTAGCATTGGGGTCCAATGCCTTGGTCTTTAGTCTAGAACAATGGCCTCCTGCCGTTTTTATTTTATATCCTAAAGTACTGTGTCATGCGCTTAAAAATTAAAAATACAAGCTCTCCTTAAGAGCACTGGCTTTGAAATCAGAAAATCTAGATTCAAGTCTAACCTCCAGTGGTGATTGCGTAACTGTGCAGCCCTTGACTTCACGTGAGCCCCCCCAATTTCCTCTGCATTTAGAGAATAACTCATAATGACCTCTCCAGAGGTTATTCTGAAGGTCACACTATTTGACACATCCTTATAACACCTTGTGTCACGATATACACTTTTCAAACGTAGGCTATTATTGGTCCCATTTGATTAGAATGGAATGTGTTTGGCAATTGTATTACCAAAAATCAGATGTGCTTTCTGAAAGTATTCCATCACCGAAAAAGTATTTGTAGTGTAATGAGAAATATATTTGATCTTTGTACCTGACTCTGGGCCCAGAGCTCCTAGAACCGTTGGAATTTCCTGAGTGATAGAAGTTGTCTTTTGCTCTTCACAAGGAGTGCCTTTTGATCATGACTGAGTTTATGTTAATGAGGTGACTACAACTGGTCCCCGGGTAGCCTCAGGATGGGGCCAGCTGCCAGAGCGACCAAGCACTGAGAAGGCTCAGACTTTCAGCCCTGTCTATTAGGGAGAAAGTGAGCGCTGAGATTAAACTGTATCAAACTCAAGTGAGGTTTGATTCTCTTCTAGGCTGATGGACACATTCTGGTGATGGTGGGGTAGTATGCTTGGGAGGCCATGGAAGCAGTCAACCCAAATCTCTGAGATCCAGGGATCTCTAAAATAAAAGGATTTATTAAGACCTATCACATGGGCTGAGGTATAGCTCAGCAGCATAGCATATTAAGAAAATCCTGGGTTCAGTCCCCAGCACTAAAACAAAATAAATAAATATAAGAGCAAGAGCTGTTATGTTACGGATGCTAGTTAGAAAAAAAGACCAGGTCCTGGGACCAGTTCCCCAGCTGGCAAAAGGGCTGGATAGTCACTGGAAACAGGGCCACCAGATCCAAGAGCAGAGAGTATTTTCATAACTGGAAAGGAAGGCATAAATGGATGCGTGGAATCTCGATTGCCTCTAAATAAGAGGGAGGAGGTAACAGAAAGAGAAGTCTGGGCATGGGGGAGACCTCAAATTTAGGACACCTCAGACTTTGATTTTCTTTTCAAAGCACCAAGCAGCACTCAAAGCTCGCATACCTGGTCTTGTCCATCTCTTCCAGCTGGCTGTTTCTGTTGTATCCCTTTGTAATAATAATTGTTATTAAAATAATTAACAATGTTAGGACCACCAAGATAACTCAGTGGGTAAAGGTGCTTGCCACTAAGTCTGACAACATGAGTCCTATCCCCAGAACCCTTATGGTAGAAGGAGAGAAATGACTCCCAGAAGCTGTTGTCTGACCTCTGCACACACGCATGCACTTAAGCAGAAAATAAATGAATGTAAAAATAAATTAAAATTAGAAGGTAATTAATCATATTAATAGTAACTAAAATGTTTTCCTGAGTCTGAGAACCATTCAAAGGAATTTATTGAGCCCAGGGTGAGAATCTTAGGAACTGCCACTTTTTGTCTGTTTGGTCAGAAGTACAGGAGGCGTGGACTGGCAATCAAAGTGGGGGCAGTCTTGTGAGGCTGAGCCCACCTATTGGTGGGATCCAATCCTTACCAGCTACATAGTATTAGAACTTAAATTGTAGGACACCTCACCAATGTCTGGCAATGGGCTGGTGAGGGGAGCCCACCCCTATTTATTATCAGAAGTGCTATGGAAGCATAGAGAATCTGTAATTTCAGAGTCAGAAGCTACTATGATCTGACAGATGTTAGACCAAGTCAGGTAGGTCCCTGTGCGAGCTGGATGCAGAGAATTTATACCCTGTCCTGAAGCCCTCCTGACTCTTACTTTCTCCTTTCTTCTGGACCCCTGCTTCCCACACTCACTCCACTGGGTGAAATAGAAAAAGCTTACCTACCAGCTACATAGTATTAGAACTTAAATTGTAGGACACCTCACCAATGTCTGGCAATGGGCTGGTGAGGGGAGCCCACCCCTATTTATTATCAGAAGTGCTATGGAAGCATAGAGAATCTGTAATTTCAGAGTCAGAAGCTACTATGATCTGACAGATGTTAGACCAAGTCAGGTAGGTCCCTGTGCGAGCTGGATGCAGAGAATTTATACCCTGTCCTGAAGCCCTCCTGACTCTTACTTTCTCCTTTCTTCTGGACCCCTGCTTCCCACACTCACTCCACTGGGTGAAATAGAAAAGCTAAATGCAGGGCATTCATGAAAATGAAGTCTGAAAAGATTCTGACTAGGTTTGACAAAAACACATCCATCATTCTCTCCTAATGTCTGGGCCAACCCGCCCTCTGTGGTGATCTGCATCACAGCCCCGCCTCTTCCTTCCTTCATTCCAGCTTTTTGTTTGTTAGTTTGTTTCACTGTGTTTCCCTGGCTGACACAGATTAACTCACAGTCCTCCTGTTTCTTCCTCCCCAATACTGGGATTACAGACATATGCCACTGTGCCTTGTTCTAAGCTTCCTCTTTTCAATTGTTCAATTTAGGGGACTGGAGAGATGGCTCAGTGGTTCAAAGTACTGGCTATTCTTGCAAAAGACCTGGGTTGGAATCCCAGCACCCCCATGGTGGCTAACAACCACCTGTAACTCCAGTTCCATAAGATCCAATGTCCTGTCCTCTACAGGCACTGCACGACACATGTGAACCTACATGTATGCAGGCACAATACTCCTACACATAAAATTTGAATATATATATTCAATTTAGACTGCTGCTATTCTTGCCATTTTGAGATAACCTTGATCTATAGACAGGATCACAAATGCTGCAGGGGTACATGGGACTTGAGGGTGCTATTCTGTCCTTGTCTGAGCTCATGAGTGAGAAACTAATCCCCAATCCAGCCACAGCACTGGTGCTGCCAAATTGATCCTGGTCACCTACCCCAACCTTCTAGGTCACATGTATGAAACCTAGCCAGGTTATCCCATGTTTCTTGCTGTAAAACCAGCTCTTCCTGGTCTGCTGGAGCAATTACTGAAGTGCTGTCATCTGCACTATTTCTTTCAAATCTAACAGTATTGTCTCCTATGTTCATAACAAAAGAAATAGCAACTACCTAAATATTCCAACAATATCTACACAACATACAGTCTACTGAATAGATCCACAGACAAAATATGTATCGTTTTACTGCATTCTATGCCATCTTTTTTTTTTAAATTTTAGGTTAAAAGTGTTCTTTGTTTTTAAGAAAATAAGGAAAACTGCTTCACATTCTGAGGTAAAAAAATAATCACATGTGGCTATAAAAAATTCATTTCTGGCAAATGCTATGGCTTGGATTTGGTTTGACTGTGTCCCCCAGGGGTTCATGTGCTGAAATTCAATCCCCATTGTGAGTTATTATGAGGGTGTTTAGAAGCAGAGCTTGAAGATGACTAGGGTTAGATACGGTCATCAGGGAGGACCCCCGTCATTTAATACTGTGACTTTATAAGGAGGACAGAGAACAGAGAGATGTATATAGTCTCCGTCTTGGCCGTGTGGTACCCGGTGCTGCCTCTGGACTCTGCCAGCGAGACAGCCACGACCAGATGCAATCCCTCCCTCAACCTTCTATCTACAGAATGGTGACCAAATAAACATCTATTTTTATTAACTTAGTCTGTGGTGTTGGTGTTATTGGTGACAGAAAGGGACTAACACAGTGACAAGCTGTCCTATGTGAAGCACCCATTTCCACAAGGCTTCCTCAGGGACCTTCTCTCTATTGTATTGTCTGACCAGGCAGGGTTTTGTAGTTAGTACAAATAAAATGTCAATTTTAAAAGGTAAACACAATCTAGTAATATTTGGATTGATTTACAAGATACAGTGGTTCCAGTGACAGATTAAAAGCCAAGAACGTTGCGAGCCACAATTGGCTGTCATTGGTTACTGCCAGCATAGATTACCGAAAAGTTATTGCTTGAGACGGAGGAATTGCTTGAGATGGAAGAATTTTGAAGAGCGTTAGTATTTTTTTAATTTTTTTTTTTTGTTTTGTTTATTGAGACAGTCTTACTACACAGCCAAGGTTGGCCTCAAACTTGTGATCCTTCTGCCTGAGTTCTGAGATCACAAGCCTGTGTGAACCAGCTCAACAGTCTGTTTTTGTTTTTTTTTTTCAATACATATTTTATTGAAATTTTGTGCATTTCATACAATACATCCTAATCCTACCTAGACTCCCTCCCCTCTCTGTAGCTCCCTCATAGCACATCCACAGGATTTCATGCATTCTGTCATTTACGTTAAGGCCTATCAAGGCAAGTTTGTGTACCCAAATGTCCCTCGGTGTGAGTTTATCCACTGGAGCCTGGTCAGCATAACTATCATCATTCCTTTAAAGAAGATCAACTCTCCCTCACTCAGCAGTGATCAGCTGCCAATAGTTCCTCAGCTAAGATTGGGGCCTTCTGCCCATTTCCCCAGTTCCCAGCTCAATGTCTTTTTCCATGATCATAGAAGCTTGGTGTTTGATACTTAAAGGTAAACTAGATACTGAATCAGCAGATCAAATAGATATTCAAATCTTGAAGCAATCAATACCTCATGCCTACCTTATAAAGCACTCCATTTCTGATTCCTGTATCGACTACTGCTGCCTGGAAATATCTGTCAAACACATAGCTTCCTGGTCACTTAGCTTCATCAATTACAAGTTTCTCAAATTTAAACAAAACCTTTCAATTAATTAACTTATTTTTATTTTATGTGTATGAGTGTTTTGCCAGCATGTATGTAAGTGCACCCATGCATGTCCAATCCCTTTGAACTGGAGTTACAGACAGTTGTTAGCTGCCGTGTAGGTGCTGGGAACCGAATTAGGGTGTTCTGCAAGAGCACTCAGTGCTCTTAACCATTGAAACATCTCTCCAGCTCCTTAAACAGAACCTTTGAGGGTGTGGTGTTAATATTCAAATAAATTGCTTAATTGGAAATTATTTAATCAATCACAAGACTAAATACTTCCTGTTTTCTTCTGATAGTTAACAGTCCTCATAATGAGTATTATATGTATATATATTTTATTTGATTTTTCATGTGTGATGTATATACACATGTATATAGACACATGTGTATGCAAGTGTACATGTGTGTAAGTCTTCCTTGATTGTGCCTCCTTATTTGTTGAGGCAAGCTATCTCAATTAAACCTTAAGCTCACCAATATGGCTGGTATGGCTAACCAGCTAGCTCCGGGGGTCCTCTGCCATGTCTACCTGGCATTTATGTGGTTTCTGGGGATCCAAACTCCAGTCTTCATGCTTGCGAGGCAAATGCTTTAACCACTGGACCATCTTCTCTCTCTCTCTCTCTCTCTCTCTCTCTCTCTCTCTCTCTCTC
>NW_008355723.1:681597-685955 GCF_000622305.1 Nannospalax galili
TTTGAAGACAATTCATGTTCTATGTAGAGGAATGCAAAAAAGGAGATTAATCCTAGCATTAAGGAGACAGAAGCAGGTGGAACTTTCTAAGTTTGAGGTCAGCCTGTTACATAGTGAGTTCCAGGCCAGTGAGGGCAGTATAGTGAGATCTTATCTCAAAAGAAAAAAAAAGCAAAACAAAACAGAACAATGAAAAATAAAGACAAAAGTCACTTGTAATAGTCCCATCACCTAAGGAAAAGAGCTAACATCTTGATATAAATTCCTCAAGAAATATTATAACTCCAATGAAAATATGTTTATTAGCTAGGTATGGTGGTACATGCTTTAATCCCAGTACTTGGGAGGTGGAGAAGGAGGATCAGGAGTTCAAGGCTAGCCTCAACTACATAGCAAGTTCATAGCTAGCTTTCAATATATGAGACCTTGTCCCAAACGTAATAAATATCATATGTAATATATATATTTATTTAGTACTTATCATGTGTCCAGACTGTTTTAGCTGCACAGAGAAGGTGAAATGAATGAGGCACAGTTCTTACCTCCAAGGACTCATGAGTAAAGTGTACATTTTTCTGACCCAGAGCTGGTATGTTGCTCATTATGGTTTGCATCTTCAACGTCTCCTAAAGACCCATGTGCTAAAGGCATGGTCGTCAGTCTATAGTGCTATAGGGAACCTGTGGGAAATGGGATCTAGTGAAAAGAAGTTAGGTCACTGGATGGCATGTCCTTGAAGAGGATGCTGGGATCTGGGATCTGAATCAACCTCTCTCTCTCTCTCTCTCTCTCTCTCTCTCTCTCTCTCTCTCTCTCTCTCTCCCATGCTTCCTCTTTTGAAGTTGCTTATCTCAGGTATTTTGTCCCAGCTCCAGAAGGCTGACAAACACATTCATAGAAAAATTAGTTGACATTTGATAGAGTTCCATGTTTTGAATACTTAAGGTTTTAAGACAAAACCATCTGTGTCTTGTTTATTTGACCAAGACTGTAGCAAAGGGATTTGATGGTCTTAGCCAAATTTATCAGTTTGAATCATTGTACTGATTCCTCTAGGAAAGCACCCATTTCTAACTCTTTTATATATTCGCTTTTGGGTATGGAGTTGGGTGTTATGTAGGGAATTAGATTTCATGGCCAAAAAAATGTTTGGAAAATTCAAGAATAAAGAACCATTGGGATACAGAATCAATTGATATGATGGGCTTGAATGAGAAATGTAAAACTACTAAGTTTCTGGAAAAAAACTGTATGAAAATATTTTTATGACTTTGAGGTAGACAAAGATATCTTAGCAGAACATTCTTTAAAAGACAGATTTGACTTCAGCAGCCAGGTGAGTCAGTGGTTCATTACCATTAAAAATGTTGCCATGAATATTTTTGGTACCAATGGAAAGACTCTCATTCCTTCAGGTATGGCAAGATTTCCTCCCTTTTTTTTTTTTTTGAGAATTTCATACATAGGTATTGCATTTGCTTTATTTCTGCCCTGCCCAGTCTCCCACCAACTCCTACTCCCTCACAATTTGTCTTCTTTAATTATTGTAACATATACTTCTAAATAAACATATACAATACATTGAGTTCATTTAGTGATGCTCCTCTATGGCTTAGGACTGTCCACTTGAGATTACCTCTCAGGGAGGTAGTTCCTGGAGAAAACTGATTCTCCCTCCCTCAACATCCATTGGTTACCTGTATGTAGCTCTTTATCTTGACATGGGACTCTATGAAATTTACCTCACCCACCTTGGCCATTGATATTTAAAGTTATTATTGAAAGACATGGATTGGCTGCTGTCACTTTATTCTCCGCTTGTGTTCTTAGTCCTATTTTGTGTTTCCATAATTATAACTTGATTTGTTTTCCTTCCATAGCTTCTTGGGTATGTTTATTCCTTTCTTCAGTCTGTCGTATTGAGTGTTCTCTGTAGGGCTGGCTTGGTGGACATGAATTCTTTCAGCCTATTTAGATCATGCAAGATTTTTCTTTCTCCTTTGACTATGATAGACAGTTTTGCTGGTTAAAGTATTCTGGGTTTGGCATGTATGGTCATTTAGAACTGGGAATACATTGTTCCAGGCTCTCTGGCTTATAAAGTTTGCACTGAAAAGTCAGCTGTTACTCTGATGGATTTTCCTTTATATGTAACTTGTTTTTCTCTTGCAACTTTTAGTACTTTCTTTTTGTTCTGTATATTTAGTGTTTTTACTATGATGTGCCACAGGGAGTTTCTGTTCTGGTCCTGTCTATTTGGTGTTCTGTGTGCTTCTTTATCTGTACGGATCTGTATTTACCTAATTAGGAGAAGTTTTCTTCTACAATCCTGTTGAAAATCTGGTCAATGCCATTGACCTGTGACTCTTCTTCCTCTATGCCTACAATGCATAGATTTTTTTTTTATGTGCATGCATGTATTGCCTACGTGTGGATAAGCGCACCCATGTCATGCAGTGCCTGCAGAGGTCAGAAGAGGCTGTTAGATCCCCTGGGACTGGAGTTATGGACAGTTGTTAGCTGCCATGTGGGTGTTGGGATCTGAACCTGGGTCTTCTGCAAGAACAACCAGTGTTCTTAACTGCTGAGCCATCTCTCCAGCTCCATTCAATGCATAGATTTTGTCTTTACCCACAGCTCCTGCATATTCTATTCCTGTGTTTTTATTTTTTCGTATTTTTTACTTGAACAGACCAATTCTCCTACTTTATTTTTAAGGATTTTCATTTATTTTATTTTTATATGTATGAATATCTTGCCTGTGTATATGTAAATGCATCCATGTTGTACAATGCTCGTGGAGGCCAGAGAAAAGCATTGGATTCCCTGGAATTGTAGTTATAGATATTTGTTAATTGCTACTCAGGTGCTGAGGACCAGACCTGCATCCCCTGGAAGAGCAGCAAGTGCCCTTAACCACTGAGCTTTCTCTCCAGCCCCCATCTTCAAGTCTTGACATTCTGTTTTCCTTTTGATTCATTCTACTGGTAAGACTTTCCGTGTCTTTTAAAAATTGGGTTACTGAGTTTTTCAATTCCATCTAGATCTCTGCTTGAGTTTTCTTCAACATTTCTATCTCTTTTGTGAATTCACTCTTCAAATCCTGAGTTGTCTTTGTCATTTCATTCAGTCATATATTTGTATTTTCTTGAGCCTCAGTCAGGAGTTTATTCCTTTCCCGTTTGGGTTTTCTGAGGTGTTGATTGTGTCTTATTTGAAGTCCCTGAATTCTTTGATCATGTTTATGACTGTTCTTTTAAGTACTATGCCCTGTGGTTCTCTGGGTAGTTCTCTTTGTAGAACACTTCTGTAGGACTGGTGGGATTTGGTAGGAATATATTATCTTGTTTTTTTCCATATTATTTATGCTTTTGCGATATGAGCTGGGTATATGGACTTCCTTGGTTGGTTGTGTTTCTGATATGAAATTCTAGCGTGCCTTTGTTGAGTAGAAGTTTGGTTGTTTTTCTTGTTTATTGTAGCTTGGTTGATTTCTGATCAGGTATGAATAGTTAGTTGGTCCAGGCTTCAGGTTCTCGCTTTTGATTTTTATTGGAGGGACAGGGGTGATTCCAGGCTGGCCTGGTATGCGAGGTGGGCAATCACAGCTAGAACTGCAAGTGTGGAGATGACACTGGGGTGGACCAGTTCTGGCTAGCTCATAGGCTTGCTGTGTGTCTTGCTGTATGATAGCACACACCCGTAACCCTAGCCCTCGGAAGGTAAAGCAGAAGGATCACAAGTTTGGCACCAGCTTGGGACACTAATGGGACCTCACCTCAAAAAAATGAAAGAAAGAAAGAGAAAGAAAGAAAGAGGGGAGAGAGGGAGGAAGTAAGGAAGGAAGGAAAAAGAAAAGAAAGAGAAAAAGAGAAAAATCAATTTCAACAAATTAAATACTTTAATAAAAAGATGTGTTTTAAAAATTAGTTAAGAAAATAAAAGGGAAAGGGCTGGGGCTGTAGCTCAGTTGGTAGAGTGATTGCCTAGCATGCTCAGAGCCTTGGGCTTGCCTGTCATCTCAGCCCTTGAGAAACAGGCGTAGGATGATCAGAAGTTCAAGGAAGAAATTCCTCAGTTGAGGTTCCCTCTTCCCAAGTGACTGTAGTTTGTGTCAAGTTGACAAAAAAACCAAACAAACAAACCAAAAACCAAACCAAAACACCTAACCAGCATAAAATACCAAGTATTTGCAAAGATATGGACCAGCTGTGATATACTCCTGGTAGGGATAGAAAATAGTACAACTACTAAACAAATAGCTACTGGCAGCTATAATTCCATTCCTTGGTTAATGTCAGCATCTCTATGTCTAATGTACACACATATATACAGACATCTAGAGAAAATCTTGCTGT
>NW_008355723.1:686681-687548 GCF_000622305.1 Nannospalax galili
CCTGACCAAATGACCTTAAGAGTAAAAATAAATTGGTTTATTTGGGCCAACTGTATGGCCTTAAACACCCAAAAGAAAAGTATAACCAAAGATTAAAGGGATCAATATAATTCTTTAAGAGTCCATGTGTATAGCTAAAGGCTACCTAACAAGAAACAATGCGAGACAGGAGATACCTTCAAGTTGTTGGCCAGGGTAGCCCAAGAGACTCCCAGACAGTAACCCAGCATAGAACTGGGAAAATAAACAGCAGACCCCAATTTTATCTAAGGGAATGTTGGCAACTGATTGCTGCTAGATAAGGAAAAGCTGATCTTCCTAAAACAAGCGACTCTAGATAGGCTGAGTAGACTCAGCAGATGGACAAGCACCGGGGAACAGCTGGGGCCACTGACAACACAGTGGACAATAACAGGGATGACAGAGTATATGGGCTCCGGAGGGAGGTATGGGAAGGTGCCATTTGGGAAGTGGGTATATAGATGAATACAACTGTGTGGGATGTTCTATATGAGATACACAAAAAAAATCAACAAATTAAAAAGAAAAGACATATTTGAAGAGGAAGCATATAGGTATGGGAAGGTGCCATTTGGGAAGTGGGTATATAGATGAATACGACTGTGTGGGATGTTCTATATGAGATACACAAAAAAAAATCAACAAATTAAAAAGAAAAGACATATTTGAAGAGGAAGCATAAAAAAATACTTCATGTTAAATAGTGCACATGATAAACATTACCAGTGAAATCTACCTGATGACCTTATAGCCATACTCAGGTACTAAGGATCCGAGTGTAACCAACTGTGACTAGTAATCATCAGATACATAGAGATTAAAGACACATGTGCAAACATCTAAGTG